>NC_089322.1:16050218-16350218 GCF_036669915.1 Pocillopora verrucosa | reverse complement strand
GCGAATCGGACTTCTTAAGAAGAGATCTCGTGTTCTCTAGTGCGGTATTTGATAGCTTCAGTTTTGGATTTCAGTGTTTCTGAGGAAGCGTGAGAGAGTAACCATAAACAGTTGTCTAGTTTTCATGTGCTGTCACGAGAGACTAACGGACAGGGAAAATCTGCATTCTTATGAGGACGGAAACTAGCTTCTAAAGGTTGTAACTTATTTTGAATCGCTTCCGTATTGCATTTGGTGCGGATCGTGGACTAGGATCAATGTCAGGGGAACTGCTTCCCTACCATTTTAAAAATTAAAGATAGTAGGGCAAAGTTTTAATAATACACTGATTTATATTCTTGCTTTTTTAAACTGCTAAAATCTGGCAAATGATTCTGTCTCGAGACGAAAAAGGTGAACAAAACGTAACAAATATCACATTGACTAGCGTTCGGTCAAAGTGTTAATGATTAACTCTTTTTAAAAAATTGGCGCCGGCTCTGTTTTATTTGAGTTTAGAGACCTTAAACTAGTTCAAACCTGTATGAACATTTCAAACCAAACTACAGCATTTTATTTAGCGTAACCAGCGAAGTCTACGGGCAGTCCCTCCTTTTCGGCAAAGTCCGTTACGCGAGTCGAAAAAAGTCAGTGAAGAAAAAATTGTTAATGCTCACTCCCAGGGCTCAGAGCGGCGCGTGAACATCTTTTTTTTTTTCAGCTCTGATTTTTTTTCTTTTAACTCGCGCAACGGACTTCGCCCAAAAGGGAAAAAACCGCTTGGCTGCAGTTATTCGCAGCCACACTATTTTCAGTTCATTCTTGTGACCATGCAACTGTCAAACATCAGCCTTCCGGTTCAACAAATGTAAATTTCATTGAGACACAACCAAAATCCTCCAACCCTATCTACCCCCACCATGATAAATAATCACCAGCCCCAGAGGAAAAAGAGGGGGGAATCAGCATTCGCCGACAGAGTATCGAGGGGGACTATAGAAAATTGACTACTAGTGAGAAGGGGGATCATAAAAATATTGCATGGGGGGAGGCCAGGGGTTATAGTGGGGGAAATCTACTGTCACCAACAGAGTATTAAAGGGGACTATAGAAAATTGACTGCAAATGAGAAGGGGGATCATAAAAATATCACAGAGGGGAGGCAGGGGGTTATAGTGGGGGAAATCTACTGTCACCAACAGAGTATTAAAGGGGACTATAGAAAATTGACTGCAAATGAGAAGGGGGATCATAAAAATATCACAGAGGGGAGGCAGGGGGTTATAGTGGGGGAAATCTACTGTCACCAACAGAGTATTAAAGGGGACTATAGAAAATTGACTGTGAATGAGAAGGAGGATCATAAAAATATCAGGGGGGAGGCCGGGGGGTTATAGTGGGGGAAATCTACTGTCACCAACAGAGTATTAAAGGGGACTATAGAAAATTGCCTGTGAATGAGAAGGAGGATCATAAAAATACTGCAAAACCTTATGGAGGGATCAGGTAAATTTCGTTGAGACACAACCAAAATCCTCCAACCCTATCTACCCCCACCATGATAAATAATCACTAGCCCCAGAGGAAAAAGTGTTAGAAGGGTACCTGAGCAAGCCCCACTTCAACCACTTCTGGGTCACCAACAGCAAGATTCCCAGGCTCTGCTCCAGCTCTGACCTGTAAAATGTAACAAATTAATTAACAACCTTTTCAACATGTTCATTGTTTTCAAGCAATTATTAATGGAATGTTGAAGGTAATCTGAGATTGCTTTGGTTTTAACTCACTTTGCTCTGTGATTGGTCAAGAAAACTTGCGTCTCTTTCTGAACCAATCAGACTCAAAATTCCAACCAAGTGTGACTTGATTACTTGCATTTTCCCATGCTTCAGCCAGTTTGTTTGCTTTCACTATCAGTTTTCATTAGCTGCTCATGTTATTTTCTTTTCATCTGGTTGGTCTTTGAGATTTCTTGGGTTTGGTTTTACAACCCTACCCCCTTGGTGGGATATCAGTCCATTGCAGGTTACCATCCTTGCATTTCATCAGGTTTCCTTGACAGCAGTACCCATTTATAATCGCGGGTGAAGAGGAGCACTCTGATAGTTAACTGTCTCACCCTAGAACACGACACAATGACTTGTCCAGGTCTTGAACGCAGAGCTCTAGACCTTTAACCCCTTACTCCCTAACATCAGTATGCATATTCCCCCAACTGTTCTTTAAACGTTTCCCAAGGAGCTGACAAGGAGAATTTGATTAACAATCAAGAGAGGTTATTTAGTTTATAATAATTTCCTTTTTTTCTCATAGCCTTAATGTTTGATTCTGGGGTGATATTGAAAGGAGAAATTACATGCTAGTCACTCTTAAAGGAACAACAGGTTAAGCAGCCATCTTATACTTAACTTTCTTGTTTGTTCCTAAAATTTCCTATCTGATGAATTCACAGCTTGTCCAGACTTACCTCGGGTGCAGCTTCTTTAGGCAGAGTCCTTGGAGGGGGTCATGAGTATGGGGTGTTGGTACAGATGGAGATGCTGCCCTTTTTTTGTGGGAGTGTAGCACTGAAAGCATCACAAAAAGCTATTTAACGCACCACCAGTCACATGTAGGAGGCTTAAGCAGCTAAAAAATTAAAAACAAACAACAGCACTTACCCACTATCATTACAATTAAATTCTTCTTTCTGATACACAAAATACAGGACATGTCACAGAAATTAAAAAAAGATTGTTTACATGTGGCACTGAATAAGAATTGAGTCATTGAGTAGGTTTAGGTGCAGTTCACAGATAAGAGCCCCAAAATATGTAACTATGTTAAATATGTATAGAACACATCTAGACCTGACACAGACTGGTCTTGACAGACAAGCAAATATGTCTTGAACAGTGTTAAAAATCCACCCTTATTCTGGGATGTCACAATCTGTCAAACATTACCCTAAAATAATGTGAGAATGTCTTATAGGATACAATTCACCTTAACCTTCACTAACTGCACAAGCAAAATTGAAGAGGTGGAGGGAAAAAAAGCCTTAAGTGACTTGTGATGAACTTCAAGATTCTCCTTCCAAATTGTTTTGTATTACCTCACAAAAAAAAGGGAAGTTGGTGTTCCGCCCAAAAATAGCCTTGAGGCTTTTCTCTTATCACCCCTTCAACTGTTAACCCTTACAACCCTAAGAGTGACAAGCATCTAATTTCTTCTCCTAATTTCACCCCTGAATCACACATTAAGGTCATGAGAATACCTGTAGGAAATAGGCACTGACTAAAGAAGCCCTTCCGATTGTTCAACAATTTCTCCTTGTCAGCACTTTAGGAAATGTAGAGCAAACAGTATGGAGAATATGCATACTGATGTTAGGGTGTAAAGGATTCACTCACCTTAACTAGTACAGCAGACTTGAGTTGAGCCTTTGCTCGACAGTCTTTTGAATGACTAAGTAGAAACAAGAAAAATAACTTATTTACTTTTTGCTTCATTAACATGTCATTTTATTCTTAGCACTCTTTCAATTACCGTAATTTCCGGTCGATTACCCGCACGGCCGATTACCCGCACCGGCCGATTATTGCATACGGCGAAAAAATAAGTCAACGGATTACCCGCACCGGTGGATAACCCGCACGTTGTTATTCAACTTTTTCGGTGGCGAAAACGTGACATTAAGGCGATACATTTCAGTCTTTCGATTCAGACATGTGCACAATTCTGTGTCAATATTAGCTTATACTTTATTGATTGATTATTGCTGCTGCTCTATTACCGATTTCATCGGCAAGAGTTATTACTCTAAGCTTATAATCAAACGTAAAACTGTGACGTGGGCGTTTTAACTTAATTGGTGACTCGTGGATACACTTATCGCGAATGATCGAGGTTTATAATTCTTATTCAGTCAGTTACCTTTTTATAGCATGTAGGAGCGTAATGAGCAATATCCATTGTTCATTTGTCGTTAAAATACTTTTTCAGCGCGAAATTAGTTAAGTTTCGCACCTATTATTTTCAACATTCTGGTGATGCATTTGGGATTTAAAATTACTGTCGGCAATTTCTCAAAAAAGTCGATATCTCCTGTTCTACTGGGCCTAACAAGTCCCTTAAAACGGGAAAATTCTCTTTAGCTCAAGCTAGTGAAAACTGGAAATTTGTTACTGATGCGCCGGATATCCTTGGATTATTTTTGTCACCATCAAGGTTTTGTTTTCACGCGTGCCGATAAAAATTTGTTTGTCACGCAACTAATTATGCGTGAAATAAACTCGAGTTGGCATCATTTTTTCGTGCCGCTTTGTGGCACTTTTGATACAATAAAATTCATTTGAGAGGTGGAAACGCAGGTAGGTGAGAAATTTTTTCAATTCAACTTCCAGAAGAATTTAAAATTGTCACATAACCCGCACCTCCCTATTACCCGCAGTGGCGCGGATTTAATGCAAAATCAACAGATTACCCGCGGGTAATCGACCGGAAATTACGGTATATCAATCAATACAATCACATTTGTGAATCAAACTGAAATAAAATTCTCAAATGTGATTGGTTAGAAGCTCAATTTAAGAACCAATAGGATAGAGTCCACACATTATGCCTTTGTAATTGAAGATAACACATCAATTGTATGAAGGTTCTTTTCTTCACAAAAACAAGTGAACTAATAAGTTTTTATGAAATAATGACTCTGTTTGACCTATGAATATTTTGTTATTTCTGAATCAAAACATTCTACTATTGTGTGTGGTTGAATAATGTGCTGTCAAATCATTTCAAATGACCAAACACAGTTACCTTAAACCTTTACACCCTTACATCACTGTGCATATTCTCCATACTGTTCTCTATACATTCCCAAAGGTGTTGACAAGGAGAATTTGTTTCACAATCAAATACTTCTTACGTTGCTGGTTGTTTCCTTTATTCTCACAACTTTAATGTGTGATTTAAGGATGATATTGTAAGGAGAAATTAGATGCTAATCACCCTTAGGGGTTAAAAGGTTACGGGTTAAGATGACTTTAGAACTAAAAAAATGCTCTGTGATATGTCTCACCAAAGCCAGTCCCTGATACAACCAAAACAGAAAGTGTGTGAGCAAGGCAAAGTGTGCGCCAACACTATCAGTTCACGACAGATACAGCAAAGAAGCTCCTCATTTAAATCTTTTAGGCATCTCTTTGATCTGCTGTCATCTACTAAATGAAGTAAAAATTTAACATGAGCCCCAGCTATGTAACCATTAATGCAATTGATAATAATTTTCTCCCAGACTTCAGTTGGAGGAATACTTGCAATTTTGATGGAGAATATACAAAGTCATGTAGCATTAAATCGAAAGTAAGAGGAGTATAACTGGGTACCAGACAATCTTCAGGGAAGCCTGATGAAATGCTGGGGGGGTAACCTTGTGATGAGCTGATATCCCATCTAGGGGGGGGAGTGGTGAAACTCCTAGTTGCTTCATGCTAAGGAAGCCAGAATAATCTCCCACTAGTTGGGTCACTTTGCTTGCAAACAGACTTTATTTACTCTTTTTTTATCAAAAGAGGCATTCAGGGCTTTTTTCTTCACATCCCTACAATAGACAGATGCCTTCAGTGGAGAGTTGCATCCTACATTTGTAACATTACATAAGATAAAGTTCGTTTAATTCACTTCTTGGAGTTAAATATACCTTCAGTGATGTTTACTTCTTCCTGTGGATCAGCTTTTTGATCAACTTCAAAAACCTGGGATCGGAAAATAATATTAATGGTTTTGATACATGCCACAGAACACAGTGTACTACACTGAATGATACCCTGAGAAATTGATAATCCTGATAAAATGTAAAATTCATCTCTTTTAACTCTTGGATTTTCAGAAGTGATTAAGTCTGTAACTTAATAATGTCCATATGCTACCCAGTAAATATTAGAATACATGGTACTAAAACTTATCTATAGAAGCTGCTTTCTTGATCTGATTATTTAAACAAAGTTTAGCCATTATTTCACAAGACCTCATCCTAAATAATCTTCAATTTAGCTGGAACTTTCATCTGAGCATTTGTTTTTGTGAACATTGTCAAGAGGGCCAAAAGCTGACAGTAGATGGAGATGACAATTTAATAAAATCAACAACCCTGTTATAGAGAAAGCCTTGGATCCACTGAATGTGTAAAACCATGGTTTAGGTTAGGTCTCTAAAAATAACCTGTCCTTAGGGTCATAACCCTATAAATTTATTTTTAGTGATAAAGATATTAGGCAAATTTGTACTATGCTTTGTAACTATGCTAAGGATTAAAAGTCAGTTCCTCTTTGCCTTTTCTTTAAAATGATATAAAAAAAAATAATAATTTGCCACTTGATAATCATTAAATGAGAAGCCCAAGTTTATCTACCTGCTTATCGTCCATGCTGCCTTTAGTCTTCTTTTCACACGGAGAGCTGGAAATTACAAAAATATTAGAAGTTTGACAGGCCTATCAGCATTCAATAGGAAGTTCAGATTAGGTCTTGACACTTGGTCTTATTTTTAGCAGACTGGAACTTTATTTTATGAACACATACAACAAAATGGTTATGTTAAGGAGGTGTAATGAGTGGGGACCTGTTTCTGGAAGATCCTGGTAACTTAAGAGGCCTGAACAGCTGTCTGCTTTCATTCAAGATGAGGGTTTCAAAAGTTGTGAAAATTATACAATACAACTATCAACAAAATATTAAAAATGAACTGCTTAGGGTGTCAGAATCTGCTTCTCTATTGGCTTAAAATATTGACTTTAAAATATGGTTTGGGGCCTATTAAGTTACTGGGACAGTAATTCAAGAAACAGGCCCCCCAACTTAAGATATGAAGATGCCCCTACACCTTTGGGGGAAATGTGTATTTGACCCTTGGAAGAAAGATGATAGTCTTCATGCAAAATCACAAAATAATAAAAAACTGGGGTATGATCTTGATCCCGCTTAAGAGTTACAGACAAAATAGTATCTGCTAAGGAGGCGAAAGAGGCAAGAGGTTGTTGTAGTTTCTATGATCTCAACCCACACCACCCCCTTGAATTTATTTTCCAGAATATTTATTTCTCTGTCTAGTACCCTACACTCCTTTTCTAGGTCAAGTGACCCTACTCTCCATCATTACTACCCCTACTTCTGAGTGTCATGTACCCATACCTCACTCCTTCACTTAGTGATGCGGGCTTTTTCCGTTTGCTTCGCCTTCGCACGCTTCCGTCGCTTGTTCCTTCCCCAAGGGAGCCCACTTCTTCAGAATCATTCTGGCAGACCTCATTAAAAACATACACAAGCTCCGAATCGTAAGCTGACAAACTCTGTCCCTCTTTCGTTTTAACGCCAGCACCTCCAAAGACAACAACATCACCATCGCATAGGACAGCAGAGCTACGCTTTGTTTTGTTGACTAGCAGCCCGTTCAGTCCTTTACAATCAATTCTGAATTTTCCATTGCTGAAATGAATTTCAGCGTGAACACGACTGATCATTAAAGGAGATATCACACTGTCAATAACAACATCTGAATATTCATCACTGCGTCCGAGACGAGTGACAGTCGGTTTTAGCAAAATTTTTTCTGGTTGTAGAGATGGATCATAGCAATTCCCTTCGATCCTCTGCAGACGGAGCATTTTTCTCCTCTGTTTCAATGTGCAAAAGCCTCTCATACCACTTCAAGATTCTTCTTGACTGTGTTCTTGAAGTACTCTCCAAGCGGCCATTTTAACAGTACGACACGATATTCGGAAATCGTTCGGACAAGATCGGACAAGCTCGGGTGTAACTTCTCGTTAGAAAAATCAGGAATAGGGAAAAGGTAACGGATATGAGGAATGAATGTGAAAGTGATGTTTTGTTTTCTCGCGGATCTCTGTCACGCTCACATCGCTCGTAGGCTCGAAACACGTGAACTGTGTTGATCAGCATGCAAAGTTTTGTACTTTTAATTGAATTTAGATGTTTCCGAACCCAGTCTGTTCGGACGGTGTATGCACAAAATAGGGAATTTTGCTCCTTGATGCTGTCGTTGTGTGGCGTCGTGAAAGTTTGAATATACAGCAAAGGTCGGTAATAATAGTTCATTAATTAATTAATTAATTAATCTGATTGCGGTTCTTATATTGCCATAGTAACTTTATATGATATGTACACACAGATATAAAACACTGTATTCTTAAACTGGGTACCCAAAAGCCGTGGCCCCCGTTTCTAAGACTCGTGTTTTGTTGAAGGGAGGATGTTTTAAAATGGATAATGATCCGTGGTTGATATGTGTAAACTTTTCATTGGGCCAAACTCTTTTGCTTCTTTCCCCCTGACATGGGTCCCTCTTCAACCCCTGGTATTCTCCTCAATGTGTGGTAGCATGATGGAGTCATTAACAGGAGTGCATCCCACCCCACCCCCAAGGCGCTTGGTTTCTAAAATACTTCCCTGTTCAGAAATGTTTGCACACCTAATGTGTTAGCACATCAAGCTAGCCCACAATGAGCTCCAGTGTCATGCTCAGTTGTGGAGGAATATCTAACTTGATGCATTCAAAACACTTCTCAGTCTTAAGATGAATTCTAATCACATTTTAGATGTAATTCCTCCAAAAGCAACTAAGTACTACGAAATTGTCAAATTGTTTACAGCTTAATCATGCAAGACACTGTCCATGAGTGGTCATTAAAGAATTGGATGTAAAAGCATGCTCCATCTGACGAGTCAATTAATATTATCGAGCTCAACTATCAGTCTCCCAAAATATACTCACGGAAGAGTCTACTTAAACCTGCTGAAAATATATAAAGTAAATAAGTAAAACACAAACTCTCCATCTCCACTTCCCTCTTTGCCGAAGCTTTTCACAAAGTTCCCTGTCTGTACATTCAATTGCTGTATTCGGAGCTCATTACTTATGGGCTCCTGGTTACCGGTACTTTCAAGAAACAGGTCCCTGAACTTAATCTATGAAGATGGCCTTACCCCTACGGCGAAAATTTCTTTTTAACCCTTGGCAGAAGGATGATGATCTTCATGCAAAATCAGTTAAACAAGATTGGGCTTTGATCTTGATCCTACTTCAGAGTTACAGACAAACTATTATCTGCTAATGAGGTGAAAGAGGCATCAGGTGTTGTTGTTGTTGTTTATTTCTGCATATTTCTATGATCTAAACCCACACCGCCCCCTTAAAAATTTTCCCAGAGTATTTACCTCTCTGTCTAGTACCCTGCACCCCTTTTTCTGGGTCAAGTGGCCCTATCTCCATCTTTACTACCCCTACCTCTCTATCATGTACCCATACTATAGTACTTCACTCGGTGATACAGGCTCCCATCGCTTGTTCCTTCCCCAAAGGAACCCAATTCATTCGGAATCATTCTGCGTTTCGGAAACCAGTCAGTTCGGACAGTGTATGCACCAAACAAGACATTTTGCCCCCTGATGCGATTGTTGTTCGGCATTTGAAAGTTTGAAAAAGATAATATGTAACATTTCTAGATAAGCCCTTTCTACATAGAGGGCAGATTTGTTACATTAATCCGGTAACAGGCATGGAAGCATGACAATGGTGTAAATAAAACTTTTTTATGCGGCCTTCTTTGTATCACAGTTCAGTTACTCTAAATGTAAATGGTAGGTTCTCTGAGCACTAGGCCCAGTCTCTGCCGAGATTTTGCCATTCGACACTACGTTAAATCTCAGCGCACGTGTGTTTTCATCGCTTGTTATTTTCGCTTTTATTTTTCGGATGAGGATCGTTTAACTAGACTTACATCGAAGAAAAAGAACACTACGGAACCATTACGGATATTGCAGCACTTTTCAAGGTTACGGAAAAGGACACTTACTTGTTTGAAAGGATTTATCATACAGCATTGTATTCGAACAGTGTGCAGAGCGTAGTTGATCGGATCGAATAAAACGTGGTATTGACACTGAATTGACGGCTGTTACACAAAATCTTTTTGACAACCCTGAGAAGGCATTACATGGTCGTGGGTTGATACAAATTTATCCTCGAGTGTCGACAACATCTCTCTTTTGTGAGAGATATTATAAACTCGTATCCACCAGCGGACAAATAACGTTCTGTTTAGTCTAGGTCTAAAGTTACTGAATACGTATTTAAACGAAAAAAAACAATTTTAAAACACATACGAACATTGAATACAGAGAACGCCAGCAAATAAAATCAGCTAATAGAAAAGCTACTTCAACCTCCGACTAAATGTAAAACAAGTTCTCATTCCAAACATACAGCAAAGGTAGGTAAAAATATTTTATTAATCTACTTGTAGTTCTGCCATTGACTTAGTAACTTTATGTGATATTTACTCACAGATATAAAACACTGTACTCTCAAAAAGCGCATTTCAAATGAGTGTCCTGCAACCCAATCCAAAGTGATTACAACTGCCAATCATCGAGCACTTTTCAATTCAGTATCGAAAAACCAAAACCAAGGTAATCACAACTGCCAATCAGAAAAAAGGTTTCCATGATTATTAGCCAATGAGAACTCAGAGTAGAAACAGCCAACCTCCTTAAAGCGCGGGAAAACGCGAGTGATCAGGTCGTATTTGGTCTTAGTTTTACATATGATTGGTTAAGATTGTGACGCGAGTCTTTCTGAGTTTCTGTGGACCAACCACACAAAGAAGTAAAGCAGAACCAAAGCAATACAGCATCACTTTCGATACTCAGTTGGAAACTGCTCTAAAAAAGGAAATATAGCCAAAGGCCAGAGATAACTCAAAAGAAAAACTAGCAAAGAGCCTGAAGCGCTGGAAATATACGAATGGCCCTATTCCAACACTCGATCATGATGAGGCACGTACTTGATTGGTCAAGAGGGCAGCATAGGCTCTCTAAACCAATAACAGACTACAGTCAAGGTAAACTAATACCCATGACTATATCCATGACTACTTTCGACACTCAATTGAAAATTTCTTTCATAGTTTACAATATTACCATACAAAAATTAGTCTTAAAATAATTCTGAACATGACTAATGATTGAGTCTCTAGATACTGATGCTGTATTGCACTACTCGTTAGGTCTGATCTGTAGAGTTATTTTCTGTTGGTTATCCAGGCACTCTCGTAGTTTATTCTCAGTCCTAGTCAAACTTTGTTCCAAACAAAAAAGTGGCTCATTGAATATGACAATCTCTCCCCTACACCAAAAAATATCGTAAAAAAATCAAATATCATTGAGTTTAGGCGTAAGCTAATAAATCTCCACGTTGCACGAAATCTTTGACTCGTCTCTGTACAACAAAAAACTCATATAAGACTGTTCATGACCTTTTTCCCGACGGGAGCCATGGACTTGATAGCTCATTGCTGTTTCAGAAATGAACCTCATCTCGCGACCAGGTATTCCTTTCTTTAGGGGGAGGGGGAAGAGAGAAAGAGCAACTATAGTGCTTCCCCACCATCTTTTCCCTCCCCCCCCCCCCACCCCCGGCACCTGATCCAGGCTAAAGGAAGGGTATTGTGTGAATGTGTAAGCACACCCAGCTGGCCCACAATTTACTCCAGTGTCATGCTCAGTTGTAGAGGAATATGTCTTCTTTCTAGGGGTGTGGTGAGGGGAGGCTGTGTAGCTGGAATGCCTCCCAAACCATCAGCCTCCCCAGTCCTCCCTGTTACTTCATCTGATTTTCTCTGTCTCTGAACAATCAAAATGTGCAATACAACATCTTGGTTAACTTGGCTCTTAAACTGAACCTAGTAAGGCAGAAGGGGTTCTTGTGAACTTTACATCTTAGCTTTCAACTGATGCAATCAGGCAAAGTCAAAAATAATCCTAAATACCCTTCTTCATCCAAAGAAGAGTTTTTAGGACAGCAAAAAGATAATTCATCTATTTATCATGCAGCCATTCTTGTTGCACAGTAAAACACGTTTGAAAATCAAAAAAGTAAATTTATTCACAATGCTGTCAATAAGATATTTGTTTTATCGATGGTCAATGCTATAGAAACTTAAAGGATAAGCACTTTAGAACAGTTCATGAATACAGTGGAAAATATCCTGTAATATCTGTAATTCATTCAATCAATCAACACTTTTATAATACTTAAAGGAACTTATTAATGAAAACTCCTGCATGCATAAAATACCTAAATAGAAATGCAAACTTGATGCATTCAAAACACTCCTCAGTCTTTAGGCGGTTTCTAATAACAATTAAATGTTATTCCTCCAAAAGTAACGAAGCACTACGAAATTGTTGAATTGTTTACAGCTTAATCATGCAAGCTGCTGTCAATGTGTTAATTTAAAAATTTGATACAAAGGCATGCTTCATTTGATGAGAGAATTACTATTATTTAACTTAACCAAAACTCTACCAAAATATGCTCAGGGAAAAGTCTACTACATGCTGGAAAAATGCAAAGTTGATAAGTAAAATATATCATCAACAATTTACATTAATCAATGCCACTGTACATTTATTTTGCAGAAATGTGTTTTCTTTTTTTGCCCTAATAATACTCCTAAATCTTTGAGCGGTTACAAAGCTTAATCTCGTTTGAAATCGATTTTGTGGTCTGTCAAAACTATAACAAAATTCCTGCATGTGATTGGTTATCACCAGCTCGATTTGAGCACCAATTGGACAGTGCAGATGTCATGCTTGTAACTGGACAATTGAATAGAACAGTTGACATGTCATGCCTGTGTAAATGGACAATGCGTGTCATATGCAAGCGCTGTTGTCGCGCATTTCGGCGACTGAACCGTTGTCTTTTCGTGAAAACGTATAACCGATGTCTAGTTTCTTTTTTAAACTAGTGATTGACAAATGGGACTCCCCGTTCGTAGTCGTCCGATTTCGTCAATCACTCGTATGATTATAGACCGAATTGGACTCCACTCAGTCCTATTACTATAATTTAATAAAAGCTCACACAATCACATTTCTGAAGTGATGAATCAACAATTCTTTGAAACTGTCCTTGAAAAATTAGAAGGCAAGTTGCTGATTCTAGCCATTTTCTTTCAAGTTCTCTTGTGACACGTGACATGTCACAGTTTTCCGTAATTAATAAAACAATAAAACTTACAGATATTCGCAAAAGGTTTGCTTACGAAGAATTGATAGTTACTTTCAAAAATGGGCATTCATTTCAGAATGTAAACTTCTTTCTTTATGCAGTCTGTGACCACAATCCGATCATCTAGCATTGGGGTGACACTCCACGGCCGTCCAAACTGAATATTTGAACTTGTCTTTACAGTGAAAGTTCCTTCCAATGTAAACTGTTGAACTCGATTATTTCCCCAATCACATAAGAAAACGTTATTATGTTTGTCAACACATAAGCCATGCGGCTGATTTAATTGTCCATCACCGTTTCCTTTTTCTCCAAACTTGTACAAAAACTGTCCTCTCTCATCAAACACTTTCACACAGTTATTATTCTTGTCAGTTACAATGAACTTTTCCTCGTAACAAACGCAGCTGGTGGGATGATCCAGCCTTTCTGGGCCACTGTCTCCAAACTTAAACACAGGTTCACCATCCATTGTAAAAACCTGAATTCTGCTGTTATTAAAATCCGCTACAAGGATAAAACGTCCATCACTTGTAGTACAAACACTTATAGGAAACTTAAACTCTCCATCTCCACTTCCCTCTTTTCCAAAGCTTTTCACAAAGTTCCCTGTCTGTACATTCAACTGCTGTATTCGGTGATTAAATTGATCCGCCACCAGAATCTCGTCATCGTTGAGGAATGTGACTTCGACTGGATACTTTAATTGTCCATTCTCCTCTCCACGAGAACCAATTTTTCGCACAAACTTTCCTGTCTCATCAAATACCAGGATACAATGACCGTCACGATCAGCCACAGCAATAACACCTTTACTGTTCACTGCAATGCCGGCAGGAATTTGGAACATTTCTCCATGTAAGTCCAATTTGCCTACAACATTTAACTCTCGTGCATTGACCAGAATAGAAAATGGACTCTTGGCAAGTTTCTGTCCATTTATCTTTACTTCTATTTTATAAGTACCTGGTACTTTCGCTACAAATTTTGCTTGGAAATTTCCATCTTCTTTTTCACTCGTCACCAAGCTCCTCACCTGATCAGCAGGATTTACGTGTATTTCAATACGATCTGTGTGCTGAGTGTTTCTGATTTCTCCTTCGCTTGATTTGGGACAAATTAGTAGCTCTGCCTCTACACCAGCTTGGAAATTCTGATCCAGTCCTTCAACGGTCGATCCTTGCACATCTGTCTTGCTGAACTTCGTAAATCCCAGACTCAAACTCTCTGGTTTACATGTCGTCACAAATTCTACACACGAGCTAGCCGGAAGTGCTGGCATTGTGGTCTTGATGAGGTCTTCGATTCGTTCTTCTACATTTTTCTTGTTTTGCATTATGTCTGAACTTGAGCTTCTGTTAACCAGGTTGTTACTGAACTCAAATGCTTGGTCAAGTTGCTTTTCAAAAGACACAACCGATGCTTTTCCAGAATGTAATTTCTCAATCCTTGACACGCGAGTCTTCTCGAGGGCAGAAATGGCTTCGCGCTCCAGTTGGCGAAGCTTTCCCATCATCTGTTCGGTTGCTTGAGAGACTTGGCGTTTAGCGGTAGTAATGTTCGTTTCTAACTCAAGTTCCGTCTTCTCAAATTCACGAATAACACCTCGGCAAGCCTCTTTCTTCCCTTTGACCAGCTGCGCTCTGGCAATGATGTTTACTTTTTCATCGTCAGCTGCCTTTTCAAGCAGAACAATATCGTGGCTTTTGTGATCTGTGGCGATGCAAACTTGACATACACAACTTTGACAGTCCACGCAAAAAAAACGAATCACATCTTTTTTGTGGTAATTCTCTGAGCAAAATGACTGCCTTTTCAACAAGGCCTCGTAGTCTGCGGCTTGAAACTGTTGCACTGGTGTGACTTTGTGTCCCTCAAACATACTTTCTCGAAAGACTTCGTGTGCTTTCACACAGTCTGGGCACATAAACTTCTCGCAGTCAAAGCAGTAGTTGATCTCAGCGCTCCTCTTCTGGCATGTACTACAGCTAATCTCGCTTCCTTCGCCACTGCGTCGAACAGCAAGAAGACTCAACAAACTGTTGTGCAAAAAACTGCTCGGCAGATTATCAAAGCGATTTCCTTCAGGGATGCGAACTTGTGCCTGACACTCGGGGCATGGATACAACCCTTGTTTTTGTCTCGTCAATGCATGTCTCTCCAGGCATTCACAGCAGAACGTATGAAGGCAAGCGATGGTCTTCGGTTTAGTGTAAGTATCCAAACAAATCGAACATGTTACATGCTCTTTGAGGTTTTTTAGAAGCGACTCCATCACGAATTGTTGAGAGTAACACAGCTCTGTTTTGTTTGAGATTCTGAGAAACTGAACTTGGCTTAGCATTCTATTTAAAGCAGCGAATCAGATCTCTGTGGGATTGCGTGATCTTCGCGCGGAGTTTGACAGTTTTACATTGTAATTTTATCCACCTATTCTGTACTTTCTCTATCACTGCGTAGTAAAATCGATTTCATAGCGTGACCGAATGCGTCGCTGTAGCCACTGTATCACGAAAAACAACATGCTACGATGGCTTGGAAATAAACCATCAACCTCATTTTATCGTCGCTACATTTACCGCCGTTTAGTGAGTTTGGGATTCCGAGAAACTTGTTTGACACCACACGAGTAATAGGCAGTATTCTTTTAAAAGCAGCGAATCGGATCTCTTCAGAAGAGATCTCGTGGTCTCCAGAGCGCCATTTGATAGCTTCAGTTTTGGATTTCAATGTTTCTAAGAAAGCGTGAGAAAGTAACAATAAACAAATGTCTGGTTATCATGTGCTGTCACGGAAAGGTAAAATCTGCTTTCTTCTGAGAACGGAACCTAGCTTAATGGTTATAACCTATTTTAATTCGTTTGTGTGTCGCATTTGGTGTGGATCGTGGATTAGGGAGGGTAGCGTAGGCATTGAGGGCCACGATTTTAGTTTTTAGTTATGCTAATAAGAAAATCATCCCTCAGAACTGCTGGAATCTCTTCCACTTATAGAACTTCCAAGAATATCGTCTTCACTTAAAAACTAAGATCCCAGTCAATTAAAAAATTCAGAGTTGAAGTTTTGGCTGCAATGTCGAGATGATAACTGCAAAGGATCCTCCACAAAAGCGCAACTTTGCAAACGGTAAGAAATCTTTCGGATTTATGGTTTGAAAACAATGATTGTCATGGCCTTGCAGCTCATGGGGTTTGTTCTCTCTCAGAGTGAAGGACTGCGTGGAAGCAGATATTTCCATCTCATCCAACATCTCTCCGTATCGCGACTATCCATTTTGTGAACAGATCTCTGTCTTCTGGGAACTTGTGGAAAGGTATTTTCAATCCACTCTCTTCGTAAACCTTCTCTGTACACTCTGAACACAGCAGTTTCGTGGCTGATTTTCTGATTAGCATAAGTAAACACTAAAACTGAGGTCCTCGGTACCTCGATACCTCGTTCTCGAGGATTGAGGATTGAGGACTGAGGATTATTGAGAGCTCTCAATATTCAAAGCTGCAGAAGGCCCTTTTGTTGAACGAATGTTTGTCAAATGTTGAAACCGTTTAAACGGGCCTTTAGAAAGCTTTCTGAAGTAGTACTCTTTCTTTCTTAGGTGATATTTCTCAATTCCAGACTAGACCAATAAAAACAAAATATAAAAGATAGAAATATAAAAACATCCTGCACTTTCCTTCCTAATTTCCTTCACCGTAGTGACTTCAAATTTTTGTTTTCCTAGCGTGACAGCAGATTATGCAAATTAGTCTGTTGAGCAAACTCCGACCTTGACTGACCCCAACTGTTCTCAGTTAGTAGCGTCAAAAATCTTAGATTTTAACCATTTGAAAAGAAAAGATAGTCGGACAGAACTTTTAGAATACACAGATTGATACTCTAAACAGTTTAAACTGCTAAAATCTAGCAAATGATTCTGTCTCGTGACGAAAAAGGTGAACAAAACATAACGAATATCACATTGTTAGCGTTCGGTCAACGTGTGAATAATTAACTCTTTTTTAAAAATTGGTCTCTGCTCTTTTATATTTGAGTTAACAGAGTTCAAACTAGTTCAAACCTGTATGAACATTTTAAACCAAACTACAGAATTTTATTTAGCGTAACCGGCGATACAGCACTAGATTACGGGCAGTCCCCACTTTTCGGCAAAATCCGTCGCGCGAGTCGAAAAACATCAGTGAAGAAAAAATTAATGTTAGTGCTCACTCCGAGGGCTCAGAGCGGCGCGTGAACATCTTTATCTTTTTTTTTTCCAGCTCTAACTATTTTTTTTTTCGACTTGCGCGACGAACTTCGCCCAAAAGGAAAAAAAACGCTCGGCTGCAATTCTCCTCAGCCACACTATTTTCACTTTCATTCTTGTCACCATGCAACTGTCAAACATCTGCCTTCCGGTTTCAACAAATGTGAACGGAGTGAGAGAATAAGGGGAAGGGATAATAACTAAGCTTTTCTCTTTTCAAGAGTGACGGTGACAGCCTAACAGAGGGTGAAGCTGGTGTGGTCTCGCCCTCTGTTCATAGCTGTTTGACTAGAGTTCATGTTCTTTAAATACCCCGCGGCTCTTTCCTTTTCCAACGCTCTGAACGGTGCTTAAAGATAAAATACAAAGTCTGAAAATGGCATAGAATCTGAAAGCCCATTATTTCTATGGACAATTTGATTTTTTCTTGCAGCCTACAAGGTTTTGTGCAACATAAACCACCCATACGCAATTTCTTCCCCTTACCATCTCCTCCCATAGCAAACTTAGGAAGGCTACTTGAAAGGTAGGCGCTATACTTATACCTCCTTAAACGGAAAGTAATAGAAGCAGAGCATTCTGGGAAATTATTTTTGGGAAAGGGAAAATCAATGAAAAATCTAACTAAGGGTGTGGTCGTTATTAATCGATGGTGGGGGGAGGTGGGGGGAATATAGTGATGGGAATCAGCTCTCGCCAACAGAGTATTAAGGGGGCACTTAACATTTCCAGATAAGCCCTTTCTATATAGAAGGCAGGTTTATTAAATAAAGCCGGTAACAGGCATGGAAGCATGACAATGGTGTAAATAAAAAATTTTTTGCGGCCTTATTTGTATCACAGTTCAGTTACTCTAAATGTAAATGGTAGGTTCCCTGAGCACTAGGCCCAGTCTCTACCGAGGTTTTGCCATTCGACACTACGTTAAACCTCGGCGCACATGTGTTTTCATGGCATGTTATTTTCGCCTTTATTTTCGGATGAGGATCGTTTAACTAGACTTACATCGAAGAAAAAGAACATTACGGAACCATTACGGATATTGTAGCACTTTTTAAGGTTACGGAAAAGGACACTTACTTGTTTGAAATGATTTATCATACAGTATTGTATTCGAACAGTGTGCTGAGCGTAGTTGATCGGATCGAATAAAACGTGGAATTAACACTGAATTGACGGCTGCTACAAAAAATCTTTTTGACAACCCTGAGGAGACATTACTTGGCCGTGGGTTAATACAAATTTATCCTCGAGTGTCGACAATACCTCTCTTTTGTGAGAGATATTAGAAACTCGTATCCACTAGCAGACAAATAATGTTCTGTTTGGTCTAGATCTATAGTTACTGAATACGTATTTAAGCCAAAAACAATTATAAAACACATAAGAACATTAAATACAGAGAACACCAGCACATAAAATCAGGTCACCAAAAAGCTACTTCAACCTCCGATTAAATGTAAAACAAATTCTCATTCCACACATACAGCAAAGGTAGGTATAAATAGTTTATTTACCTACTTGTAGTTCTGATATTGCCTTAGTAACTTTATATGATATGTACACACATATATAAAACACTGTATTCTAAAAAGCGAATTTCAACTGAGTGTCCTACAAAAAATCCAAATTTATCACAATTGCCAATCGTCGAGCACTTTTCAATTAAAAAAACCAAAAAACCAAATCCAAAGTGATGACAACTGCCAATCAGAAAAAAGGTTACCATGATTATTAGCCAATGAGAACACAGAGTAGAAACAGGCAACCTCCTTAAAGCGCGGGAAAACGCGAGTGACCAAGTCGTAGTTGGTTTTAGTTTTACATTTGATTGGTTAAGATTGTGACGCGAGTTTCCTGGACCAATCACATAACGAAGTAAAGCAAAACCAAAGCTATCCAGCATCACTTTTGATACTCAGCTGGAAACTGCTCCAATAAAGGAAATATAACAAAATGCAAAAGATAACTCAAAGAAAAGCCTGAAGTGCTGGAAATATGCGAATGGCCCTACTGCACACTCGATCTTGATGAGGCTCGTACCTGATTGGTCAAGAGGGCGGCATAGGCTCTCTAAACCAATAACAAACTACAGTCAAGCTAAACCAATGCCCATGACTATATCCATGACTATTTTCGACACTCAATTGAAAGTTTCTTTCGTAGTTTACAATATTACCTTACAAAGATTAGTTTTAAAAGAATTCCGAACATGTCTAATGATCAAGTCTCTTTATACTGACGCTGCATTGCGCTACTTGTTAGGTCTGACATGTAGAGTTATTTTCTGTTGTTTATCCAGCCATTCTCGTAGTTTATTCTCAGTCATCGTCAGCCTTTGTTCCAAAATTGAAACCGTCTGCAACAAAAGGTCGCGTAACGAATATAAGAGTCTCTCCCTTACACTAAAAAAATGTCTTGCGTTTCAGCATAAGCTAATACATCTTCATGTTGCATGAAATCTTTGCCTCGTCTCTGTACAACAAAAACCTCATATTAGACTGTTCATGGCCTTTTTCCCGACGAGGGCCACGTACTTGATCACCAGTCGCTGTTTTAGAAATGAGTTCCATCTTGCGATCAGGTATTCCTTTTTCCAGGGGGAGGGGGGAGAGAGAAAGAGCAACTGTGGTGCTTCCATACCATCCCCCTCCCTCCCTCCCCCCCTCCCCAAACAAAGAAGAAGACTGCCTGATTCAGGCTAAATGAATCTATGCTTCTCGAAGGCTAGTAAAAGGAACTAGCAAAAATTAAGTACATGAAAGCTGTGCCCTTCGTTTCTAAGTCTTGTGTCTTGTTAAAGGAAGGGTGTTTTAAAATGGATATTGATTAATGTTGATACGAGTAAGCTTTTCATCGGGCCACACCTTTTGCCCCTTTCCCCCTAACATGGGTCCCTCTTCAACCCCTGGTATTCTCCCCTAGTTGGCCAATAATGTGCTCCAGAGTATGCTCAACTGTGGAGAAATATCTCTTCTTTCCAGGGGTGTAGTGAGGGGAGGCTGTGTAGCTGGAATGCCTCCCAAACCATCAGTCTCCCCATTCCTCCTTGCTACTTTGTCTAATTTGCTCTGTCTCTGAAGAATGAGAATTTGCAAGACAACATCTTGGTTAACTTGGCTCTTAAACTAAACCAAGTAAGTTGGAAGGGTTTCTCATGAACTTTACATCTTAGCTATCAACTGATGCAATCTGGCAAAGTCAAAAAATAATCCTAAATAGCCTACTTCAGCCAAAGATGAGATTTCAGATCTCCTGTCTGCATGGAATACCTAAATAGCAATTGCAACTTGATGCAATCAAAACACTCCTCAGTCTATAGACGGTTTCTAAATACATCTCAAATGCAATTCCTGCAAAAGCAAATAAGGTGGGTAGATGCTATACTTTTATCTCCTTAAACGGAAACTAATAAAAGCGGTGCATTCAGGGAAATTGAAGTTTGGGAAAGTAAAAATCACTGAAAAATCTTACTAAGGTGACAATCGTTATTTATCAATGGGGTTGGATATAGAGGGGGGGGGGGGGAAATCAGCTGTCGCCAACAGAGTTTCAAGCAGCTCACAAAAGGAGGCACACCAACAACTGACAGTCTTAAATGCAACCATTGCAGTAGACTGTGCTGCTCACATGCTGAACTTGCAGTGCATCAATGCCCCTAAAGCAGTTAACTGTTTCTCAGTCAACATCACCTGCAATGGACTGCCGATGATGATTAAAGTGGACTATAGTAAATTGACTGCTAATGAGAAGAGGGATAAAAAAATATCGCTCTCATCTTGATCACTCTCGTTTTCTTGCCCCTCAGCCAGTTTGTTTGTTTTCACTGTCAGTTCTTATCACCTGCTCGTGTTATTTTCTTTTCATCTGGTTGGTCTATGAGATTTTTTAGGTTTTGGTTTTACACCCCCCCCCCCTTCCCAGATGGGATGTCAGTCCATTGCAGGTTACCCCCCAGCATTTCATCAGGTTTCCTTGACAGCAGTATCCATATATAATCCTGGGTGAAGAGAACCCTGTAAAAGTAGAGTGTCTCACCCAAGAACACAACACAGCAACATGTCCAAGTCTTGAACTCAGAGCTCTAGACATTTACCCCTCACTCCCTGACATTAGCATACATATTCTCCCTACTGTTCTCTAAACATTTCCTTAGGTGCTGACAAGGAGAATTTGATTAACAATCAAGAGGGTTTTTTAGTTTGTGATCATTTCCTATTTTCTCATGACCTTAATGTTTGATTCAGGAGTGATATTGAAAGGAGAAATTAGATGCTAGTCACTCTTAAGAGAACAGGTTAAGCTGCCATCTCATTTTCTTATTTAATCTTATAATTTCCTATTTGATGAATTCACAGCTTGTCCAGACTTACCTTGGGAGCCGCCTCTTCAGGTGCAGTCCTTAGAGGGGGTCATGAGTATGGGGTGTAAGTACAGATGGGGATGCTGCTCTTTTTCTGTGGGAGTCAGTAGCACTGAAAGCATCACAAAAAGCTATTTAACACACTACCAGTCACATGTAGGAGGCTTAACCCTTTCACTCCCACAAGTGACCAAGACAGAATTTCTCCTTACAATATCAATACAATATCAAGCAGGGAAGTGATGAGAATAGAGAAGAATGTCAATCATGGGATTATTAGTTGATCCAATACCAAATTCTCTGAACTAACATCATAAGAATTGTATGGCGTATAGTAAGGAGAATTACTAATTAGATCTTGGGAGTGAAAGGGTTAAGCAGCTAAAAAATTAAAAACAAACAAACAAGAACAATCTTGAAGACAAAAATATCTGATATGTTTCAGAGAATTGACAAAAAAAATATTACATGCAATTTTCTATAAACAAAAGTGAAATGACATGAAAAAGCAATACTGGTAAATTTGATTTTGCTTTTTTAATCTTTTGTACACAGCAGTTCACAAAGAATCTTACACATGCAAACATCACTTGTCAGAAAATATCACACAGGTGAATAGTGCTTTTCATGTGCACTGATTCCTTTGTTCAGAAGAGATCAGCAAGTAATATTCACTGCCAAGCAGGTGAAGAGACAAAATTAATTTCAACCATTTTTTGTTACATTGACAGAAATGAACTAATTTTTTTTGGTTTCTGTATGGTATATATCAAAACAATTATTCACCAAAGTGTTGGTGAATATTGGTGGATATTAACTGAGCCACAAAATGGCAAGGTAAATATCCACCATTGTTTACCTCCACTGAGGTGAAATAAAATTGTTAATTATTTGTTTTAATTATGTTAGAAAGACAAGAAAAATGTTATAGGAATGATATGTTCAGTTCATAAGAATTTGTTTATTAAAAGATCAAATACAAAACTTAACTGCAACAACAAAAGTGGAAGGTTTTTTTTCAAATCACTGCTCACCTGAATTTTCAGCTGCCTTTCTTCTAGTTCCTCTGGAGAAAGAACTTCTTCTGCTACTTTGTTTATTGTATTGTCTAGCACCTGGAAGGTCAAACAGAAAGCTTAGCACTTACTCATTATCATTACAATTAAATCCTTGTCTCTGATATGCAAAATACAGGACATGTCACAGAAATGAAAAAAAAAATTGTTTACATGTGAATAAGAATTGAGTCATTGAAAAAGTTTATAGAGCAGTTCACTGATAAGAGCACAAAAATATGCATGTTAAACTTGTAGAGAATGCATCTAGACCTGACACAGACTGGTCTTGACAGACAAGCAAATACATCTCAAGTACAGTGTTTAAAATCCACCCCTATTCTAGGATGTCACAATCTGTCAAAACATGACCCTTAAATAATGTGAGAAAGTCCTATAGAATACAATTCACCTTAACTTTCACTAACTGCACAAGCAAAATTGAAGAAGTGGAGAGAGGAAAAAAGCCTTAAATGACTTGTGATGAACTACAAGATTCTCCTTCCACATTGTTTTGTATTACCTCACAAAAAAGAAAGAAGTTGGTGTTCCATAAAAAATAACCTTAAGGCTCTTTTCTAATCACCCCTCCAACTGATAACCCTTAGAACCCTAAGAGTAACAAGCATCTAATTTCTCCTTACAATATCACCTCTGAATCACACATTAAGGTCATGAAAATACAGGAAATAATCACTGACTAAAGAAGCTCTTCATTGTTCAACAATTTCTCCTTGTCAGCACCTTAGGAAATGTAGAGCAAACAGTAAGGAGAATATGCAAACTGATGTTAGGGTGTAAAGGATTCACTCACCTTCACTGGTACAGCAGACTTGAGTTGAGCCTTTGCTCTACAGTTTGGACAGTCTTTTGAATGACTAAGTAGAAACAAGAAAAATAACTTCAATACTTTTTGCTCCATTAACATTCCATTTTATTCTTAGCACTCTTTCAATTATATAAATCAATACAATCACATTAGTGAATCAAAATGAAATAAAATTCTCAAATGTGATTGGTTAGAAGTTCAATTTGAGAACCAATAAGATAGAGTCCACACATTATGCCTTTGCAATTCAAGATTACACAAGTTTTTATGAAATAATGACTCTGTTTGACCTATGACTATTTTGTTGTTTCTGAATCAAAACATTCTACTATTGTGTGTGGTTGAATAATGTGCTGTCAAATCATTTCAAATGACCAAACAGAGTTACCTTAAACCTTTACACCCTAACATCACTGTGCATATTCTCCATACTGTTCTCTATACATTCCCAAAGGTGCTGACAAGGAGAATTTGTTTCACAATCAAATACTTCTTATGTTGCTGGTTGTTTCCTTTATTCTCACAACTTTAATGTGTGATTTAAGGGTGATATTGTAAGGAGAAATTAGATGCTAATCACCCTTAGGGGTTAAAAGGTTACAAGTTAAGATGACTTTAGAACTAAGAAAATGCTCTGTGATATGTCTTACCAAAGCCAGTCCCTGATACAACCAAAACAGAAAGTGTGTGAGCAAGGCAAAGTGTGTGCCAATACTATCAGTTCACGACAGATACAACAAAGTAGCTCCTCATTTAAATCTTTCAAGCACTTCTTTGATCTGCTTTCATCTACTAAATGAAATAAATTTACTCTTTTTTACCAAAAGTGGCATTAAGGGCTTTTTTTCTTCACATCCCTTCAACAATAGACAGATGCCTTCAGCGGAGAGTTGCATCCTTCATTTGTAACATTACATAAGATAAAGTCCAGTTTAATTCACTTCTTGGAGTTAAATGTACCTTCAGTGATGTTTACTTCTTCTTGTGGATCAGCTTTTTGATCAACTTCAAAAACCTGGGATTGGAAAATAACATTAATGGTTTTGATACATGCCACAGAACACAGTGCACTACACTGAATGATACCCTGAGAAATTGATTATCCTGATAAAATGTAAAATTCATCTCTTTTAACTCTTGGATTTTCAGAAGTGATTAAGTCTGTAACTTAATAATGTCCATATTCTACCCGGTAAATATTAGAATACATGGTACTAAAACTTATCTATAGAAGCTGCTTTCTTGATCTGATTATTTAAACAAAGTTTAGCCATTATTTCACAAGACCTCATCCTAAATAATCTTCAATTTAGCTGGAACTTTCATTTGAGCATTTGCTTTTGTGAACATTGTCAAGAGGGCCAAAAGCTAACAGTAGAATTGGAGATGACAATTTAATAAAATCAACAACCCTGTTATAGAGAAAGCCTTGGATCCACTGAATGTGTAAAACCATGGTTTGGGTTAGATCTCTGAAAATAACCTGTCCTTAGGGTCATAACCCCATAAATTTAATTTCAGTGGTAAAGATATAAGGTAAATTTGTTTTCTCTTTGCCTTTTCTTTAAAAATGATATAAAAAGATAGTAATTTGGCGCTTGATAATCATTAAATCAGAAGCCCAAGTTTATCTACCTGCTTATCGTCCATGCTGCCTTTAGTCTTCTTTTCACATGGAGAGCTGAAAATTACAAAAATATTAGAAGTTTGACAGGCCTATCAGCATTCAATAGGAAGTTCAGATTAGGTCTTGACACTTGGTCTTATTTTTAGCAGTCTGGAACTTGATTTTAGGAACACATACAACAAAATGGTTATGTTAAGGAGGTGTAATGAGTGGGAACCTGTTTCGGGAGATCCTGGTAACTTAAGAGGCCTGTAAAGCTGTCTGTTTTCATTCAAGATGAGGGTTTCAGAAGTTATGAAATTATACAATACAACTATCAACAAAATATTAAAAATGAACTGCTTAGGGTTGTTAGAATCTGCTTCTCTATTGGCTTTAAATATTGACTTTAAAATATGCTTTGGGGCCTGTTAAGTTACTGGGACAGTAATTCAAGAAACAGGCCCCCCAACTTAAGATATGAAGATGCCCCTACACCTTTGGGGAAAATGTATCTTTGACCCTTGGAAGAAAGATGATAGTCTTCATGCAAAATCACAAAATAATAAAAAACTGGGGTATGACCTTGATCCTGCTTAAGAGTTACAGACAAAATAGTATCTGCTAGATGATAGTCTTCATGCAAAATCACAAAATAATAAAAAACTGGGGTATGACCTTGATCCTGCTTAAGAGTTACAGACAAAATAGTATCTGCTAAGGAGGCGAAAGAGGCAAGAGGTTGTTGTAATTTCTATGATCTCAACCCACACCACCCCCTTGAATTTATTTTCCAGAATATTTATTTCTCTGTCTAGTACCCTACACTCCTTTTCTAGGTCAAGTGACCCTACTCTCCATCATTACTACCCCTACTTCTGAGTGTCATGTACCCATACCTCACTCCTTCACTTAGTGATGCGGGCTTTTTCCGTTTGCTTCGCCTTCGCACGCTTCCATCGCTTGTTCCTTCCCCAAGGGAGCCCACTTCTTCAGAATCATTCTGGCAGACCTCATTAAAAACATACACAAGCTCCGAATCGTAAGCTGACAAACTCTGTCCTTCTTTCGTTTTAACGCCAGCACCTCCAAAGACAACAACATCACCATCGCATAGGACAGCAGAGCTACGCTTTGTTTTGTTGACTAGCAGCCCGTTCAGTCCTTTACAATCAATTCTGAATTTTCCATTGCTGAAATGAATTTCAGCGTGAACACGACTGATCATTAAAGGAGATATCACACTGTCAATAACAACATCTGAATATTCATCACCGCGTCCGAGACGAGTGACAGTCGGTTTTCGGCAAAATTTTTTCTGGTTGTAGAGATGGATCATAGCAATTCCCTTCGACCCTCTGCAGACGGAGCATTTTTCTCCTCTGTTTCAGTGTGCAAAAGCCTCTCATACCACTTCAAGATTCTTCTTGACTGTGTTCTTGAAGTACTCTCCAAGCGGCCATTTTAACAGTACGACACGATATTCGGAAATCGTTCGGACAAGACCGGACAAGCTCGGGTGTAACTTCTCGTTAGCAAAATCAGGAATAGGGATAACGGGTATGAGGAATGAATGTGAAAGTGATGTTTTGTTTTCTCGCGGATCTCTGTCACGCTCACATCGCTCGTAGGCTCGAAACACGCGAACTGCGTTGATCATCATGCAAAGTTTTGTACTTTTAATTGAATTTAGATGTTTCCAAACCCAGTCTGTTTGGACAGTGTATGCACAAAATAGGGAATTTTTCCCCTTGATGCTGTCGTTGTGTGGCATCGTGAAAGTTTGAATATACAGCAAAGGTCGGTAATAATAGTTAATTAATTAATTAATTAATCTGATTGTGGTTCTTATATTGCCATAGTAACTTTATATGATATGCACACACATATATAAAACACTGTATTCTTAAACTGGGTACCCAAAAGCCATGCCCCCCGTTTCTAAGACTCGTGTCTTGTTGAAGGGAGGATGTTTTAAAATGGATATTGATCCGTGGTTGATATGTGTAAACTTTTCATTGGACCAAACTCTTTTGCTTCTTTCCCCCTGACATGGGTCCCTCTTCAACCCCTGGTATTATCCTCAATGTGTGTTAGCATGATGGGGTCATTAACAGGAGTGCATCCCACCCCACCCCCAAGGCGCTTGGTTTTCTAAAATACTTCCCTGTTCAGAAATGTTTGCACACCAAACGTGTTAGCACATCCAGCTAGCCCACAATGAGCTCTAGTGTCATGCTCAGTTGTGGAGGAATATCTCTTCTTTCCAGGGGTGTGTTGAGGGGAGGCTATGTAGCTGGAATACCTCCCAAATCATCAGCCTCCCCAGTCCTCCCTGTCACTTCATCTAATTTGCTCTGTCTCTGAAGAATGAAAACTTGCAAGACAACATCTTGGTTAACTTTGCTCTTCAACTAAACCAAGTAAGGTGGAAGGGTTTCTCGTGAACTTCAAATCTTAGCTTTCATTTGATGCTATCTGGCAAAGTCAAATAATAATTCTCAATAGCCTACTTCATCCAATGGAGAGTTTTTAGTACAACAAAAAAAGATAATTTACCTATTACTTATGCGACCATTCTTGTTGCACAGTAACACACTTTTGCAAATCAAACAAGTAAATTTATTCAAAATGCATTCAGTAAGATATTTGTTTAAACAGTGGTCAACGCTATACAAACCTAAAGGATAAGCAAGTTGAACAGTTCCTGAATATGGTGAAAAATATCCTATAATATCAGTAATTCATTCGATCAATTTACATTTTTATAATACTTAAAGGAACTTATTCTTAAAAATTCCTCCATGTATGAAAAACCTAAATAGAAATGCTACCTTCATACATTCAAAACACTTCTCAGTCTTAAGATGATTTCTAATCACATTTTAAATGTAATTCCTCCAAAAGCAACTAAGTACTACGAAATTGTCAATCAGCTTAATCATGCAAGCCACTGTCCATGAGTGGCCATTAAAGAATTGGATGTAAAAGCATGCTCCATCTGACAAGTCAATTAATATTATCGAGCTCAACTATCAGTCTCCCAAAATATGCTCACGGAAGAGTCTACTTAAACCTGCTGAAAATACATAAAGTAAATAAGTAAAAATTATCAGCAACAATTAACACTACTCAGTACCACTGTACAGTTACTTTGCATAAATGTTTATTTTGCCTTTAAAATACTCTTATGTCTTTAAGTGGTTATAGAGCTTATTCTCGTTTGAAATTGATTTCATGCTTTATCAAAACTATATTCTTGCACGTGATTGGTTATTACCAGCCCAATTTGAACACCAATAGGACTGTGTATGCATTATGCTTGCGATTGGACAATTGAATAGAACAGTTGACATGTCATGCCGATGTAAGTAAACAGTTCTCATCATATGCATGCTCTGTTGATTTTTTTGTATTATCAAAAGTGAGGCAAAATTACTGAATACTGATTGGATAAGACAGAATGCATTTTTTCTTAAATCACTTGATGCTGATTGAATCTTTTTGCTGTTGGTGGCAACCAGTTATTGATTGCAATTTAACTGAATAAAGCCGTGTGATGTTGGTAACTGTACTTTCAGAATAAAATGTTCATTGAATCTATTGGTCAGTTACATCTGTTTTGACATTAGTAGCAGTATTGAAAGGGCTAAATCATGTAGACATTGTATGCAAATGCAATTCCCTCAAAAATTTTTCCCTTTATGTGATAAACAAGTAATCGCAAGCGCCCTCGGGCCAATGGGATCGGAAATACAAAACATATAACCAATGAGTGGTTGCTTTCTAAACTATTGATTGACAAATCTGACTCCCACTTTGCGGCCGTCTGATTTTGTCAATCACTAGTACGATTAGAGATCAGATTGGAGTCCACTCAATCCTATTATTATTATCAATATACGACACAAACAATCACATAACTGAAATGATGAATCAACAGTTCTTTGAACTCTCCAAAGAAAATTAGAAGGCAGGTTGCTGATTCTAGCCATTTTCTTTCCAATTCTCTTACGACAAATGACGTGTCAAACTCAAAGATATTTGCTAAAGGTTTGCTTTTGAAAAATTGATTTTTGCTTTCAGAAATGGACGTTCATTTCAGAATGTAAACTTCTTTCCCGCGGAAGCCTGTGACCAAAATCCGATCATCTAGCATTGTGGTAACACCCCAGGGCCATCCAAATTGAATATTAGTACTTGCCTTTCCAGTGAAAGTTCCTTCCAATGTAAACTGTTGAACTCGATTATTTGTCCCATCACATAAGAAAACGTTATTATGTTTGTCAACACATAAGCCATACGGCTTATTCATCTGTCCATCACCGTTTCCTTTTTCTCCAAACTTGTACAAAAATTTTCCTCTCTCATCAAACACTTTCACACAGTTATTATTAAGGTCAGTTACAAAGAACTTTTCCTTGTAACAAACGCAGCTGGTGGGATGATCCAGCCTTTCTGGGTCATTGTCTCCAAACTTAAACACAGGTTCACCATCCATTGTAAACACCTGAATTCTGCTGTTAGCATACTCCGTTACAACGATAAAACGTCCATCACCTGTAATACAAACACCTACAGGAGACACAAACTCTCCATCTCCACTTCCCTCTTTGCCAAAGCTTTTCACAAAGTTCCCTGTCTGTACATTCAATTGCTGTATTCGGTGATTAGATTGATCCGCCACCAGAATCTCGTCATCGTTTAGGAACGTGAGGTCGTCTGGTTTGTTTAATTGTCCATCCTTGTCTCCATAAGAACCAAGTTTTCGCATAAACTTTCCTGTCTCATCAAATACCAGGATACAGTGACCTTCAAAATCAGCCACAGCAATTACACCTTTACTGTTCACTGCAATGCCGGCTGGACCTTGCAGCATTCCCTGAACGTCCAACTTGCCTACAACATTTAGCTGTCGTACTTTTACTGGAATAGAAAATGGACTCTTGGCAAATTTCTGTCCATTTATCTTTATTTCCATTTTATAAGTACCTGGTACTTTCGCTACAAATTTTGCCTGGAAATTTCCATCTTCTCTTTCACTCGTCTCCAAACTCGTCACCTGATCCGCAGGGTCCATGCGTATTTCAACACGATCTGTGTGCTGAGTGTTTCTGATTTCTCCTTCGCTTGTTTTGGGACAAATTAGTAGCTCTGCTTCTCTACCAGCTTGGAAATTCTGATCCAGTCCTTCCACGGTCGATCCTTGTACATCTGTGTCGCTGAATTTCGTAAACCCCAGACTCAAACTCTCTGGTTCACATGTCGTCACAAATTCTACAAACGAGCTAACCGGAAGTGCTGGCATTGTGGTCTTGATGAGGTCTTTGATTCGTTCTTCTACATTTTTCTTGTTTTGCATTATGTCTGAACTTGAGCTACTTTCAACCAGGTTGTTACTGAACTCAAATGCTTGGTCAAGTTGCTTTTCCAAAGAGACAACCGATGCTTTTCCAGAATGTAATTTCTCAATCCTTGACACGCGACTCTTCTCGAGGACAGTAATGGCTTCACGCTCCAGTTGGCGAAGCTTTCCCATCATCTGTTCGGTTGCTTGAGAGACTTGGCGTTTAGCTGTGGTAATATTTGTTTCCAACTCATGTTCCGTGTTCTCAAATTCACGAATGACACCTCGGCAGACCTCTTTCTTCTCTTTTACGAGCTCAGCTCGGGCAATAATGTTTGCTTTTTCATCGTCCGCTGCCTTTTCAAGCGGAACAACATCGTGGCTTTTGTGATCAGTGGCGATGCAAACTTGACATACACACCTTTGACAGTCAACGCAAAAAAAACGAATCACATCTTTTTTGTGGTAATTCTCTGAGCAAAATGACTGCCTTTTCAACAAGGCCTCGTATTCTGAGGCTTGAAACTGTTGCACTGGTGTGACTTTGTGTCCCTCAAACATAGTTTCTCGAAACACTTCGTGTGCTTTCACACAGTCAGGGCACATAAACTTCTCGCAATCAAAGCAGTAGTTGATCTCAGCGCTCTTCTTCTGGCATGTACTACAGCTGATCTCATTTCCTTCGCCACTGCGTCGAACTGCAAGAAGACTCAACAAACTGTTGTGCAGAAAACTGCTCGGCAGATTATCAAAACGCTTTCCTTCAGGGATGCGAATTTGTGCCTGACACTCGGGGCATGGATAAAACCCTTGTTTTTGTCTCGCTAGTGCATGTCTCTCCAGGCATTCACAACAGAACGTATGAAGACAAGCAATGGTCTTGGGTTTGGTGTAAGTATCCAAACAAATCGAACATGTTACGTGCTCTTTGAGGTTTTTTAGAAGCGACTCCATCACGAATTGCTGAGAAAAAAAAAAGCCCTGTTTTGTTTGAGATTCCGAGAAACTGAACTTGTATTAGCATTCTATTTAAAGCAGCGAATCAGATCTCTGTAGGATCGCGTGATCTTTGCGCAGAGATTGACAGTTTTACATTGGAATTTTATCCACCTATTGTCTGCTTTCTCTGCCACTGCGTAGTGAAATCGATTTCATAGCGTAACGGAATATGTCGCTCTACCCGCTGTATCATGAAAAACAACATGCTACGAAGGTTTGGAAATAAACCATCTACCTCATTTTATCATCGCTACATTTACCACCGTTTAGTGAGTTCGGGATTCCGAGAAACGTCTTTGACACCACACGAGAAATAACCAGGATTCTATGAAAAGAAGCGAATCGGATCTCTTCAGAAGAGATCTTGTGTTCTCTAGAGCGGCATTTAATAGCTTCAGCTCTGGATTTCAATGTTTCTAAGGAAGCGTGAGAGAAACAATTAACGGATGTTTGGTTTTCATGTGCTGTGACGAGAGACTAATGAAAAGGTAAAATCTGCTTTCCTATATTAAGGGAAACTAGCTTTCTAAAGGTTGTAACCTATTTTGATTCGTTTGCGTGTCGCATTTGGTGCGGCTCGTGGACCAAGATCAATGTTAAAGGAATTGCGCCCTTACCCTTCCCCTAACCCAAAAACACTCAACTAATAACAAGTTGGGGTTAATGTTGGGTAAGGGGAGGGGTAGGTGCACAGTTGGTCATATAGACAACCAATAGTTGCAGTTATTGTGTCAAGTAAATTTAGGTGAAAGTTGAATTAAGGGAAAAAAAAACGCTCGGTTGCGATTCTCCTCTGCCACACTATTTTCAATAAGTGGCAGTCTCTGTAACAGCGGTCCAGGGCATTTTGCATCGGAAAAGAGTTTTGCCTCAAACCTTGCCCATTTACTATCTTTTTAAGTAAGTAAATAAAACCACATTGGTTTCTGGAAATACCTTAAAAAATAATTGAGACATCTCAATATTCAATGCTATAGAATTCCTCTTTTTGACCTCTTGCGACATCGAAAATTTTAATAGGTGACAAGCTTGCTCCTCGTAACACACTGCATGCTGCAAGAAATCGTTTGTATTCCTAACTTGTGTGATATCTAAAGGGTTGGGAAAGGATTTCAATTTTGATAGGTGTTTATTCAGAGGTTCGCCATAATTTATTTAAAGCACCTGTTAGAAAGCTTTCTGAAATTGGTTAAAGGTACTCTTTCTTACTTGGGTGATATTTCTCAAGTGCAGATCAGACCATTAAAAACTCCGGCTGATTCCATTAGTAAGAGGTTCGAAAGCATAGAAATACAAAAACATCTTGCATGTTCCTTCCTAATTTCCTCCGCCGTAGGGACTTCAAACTTTTGGTGATTTTGCTAGCGTGACAGTAAATTGTGCAAATTATCTGTCGAGCAAACGCCGACCGTTTTATACTGGTTGCTTTATAAATCTTAGATTTGAACCATTTTAAAAAAAAAAGATAGTAGGACAGAGCTTTTAGAATACATCGATTGATACTCTAAACATTTTAAATGGCTAAAATCTGGAAAATGATTTTGTCTCGTGACGAAAAAGGTAAACAAAACGCAACGAATATCACGTTGATTTGTGTTCGGTCACTGTGTTAACGATTAACTTTTTTTTTTAACATTGGTTTATGTTCTTTTATATTTGAGTTCAGAGAACTTAAACTAGTTCAAATCTTTATGAACATTTCACACCAAACTACAGCATTTTATTTAGTGTAACCGGCGATAACAGCACTAGACTACGGGCAGTCCCTCATTTTCGGCAAAGTCCGTCCAGCGAGTCGAAAAATATCAGTGAAGAAAAAAATTAATGGGAATAATGGGTCAAAAAAGAGGGACAAGAGATGGAGGAGTCGCCCACTTAACTAAGCTCCGATAACAAACTAAGGAAGGCTGAAAGGTAAACGCTACACTTTTACCTCCTTAAACGGAAAGTAACAGAAGCAGCGCATTCAAAGAGGTTAAGTTTGGGAAAGGGGAAATCAATCTGACTAAGGGAGCAGTTGTTATTAATCGATGGGGAGGGGGGGGCATAAAAACATTACTGACGCAACTTCCACCACTTCTGGGTGAACTAAAAATTTGAAAAATATCACAAGATTGACAGGTCTATCAGCATTCAGTAGGAAGTTTAATAAAGTCTTTGACACTCGGTCTCGATTGTTGCAGTCTGGTACTTGATCAAGATGGGCTATAAAGAAGTTTGAAAATTATACAGTTTAACCGGCTATCAGCAAAACATTACAAATGGACTGGTCAGGGTATCCAAACCCGCTTCTCTATCCTTTAAATATTAACTATAAAACAGGTTTTGTGGCCCGTTAAGTTACCGGTACTTTTAAGAAACAAGCACCTGAATTTAATATATGAAGATGGCCCCACAACTTTGGCGAAGATTTCTTTTGGACCCTTGGCAGAAAGATGATAGTCTTGATGCAAAATCAGTAATGAAAAACTGGGGTTTGTTCCTGGTCCTGCTTAGGACTTAGAGCCAAATAAGTATCCGCTAAGAATGTGATCCAAACCCACACGACCCCCTTAAAAAATTTTTCCCGAGTACTGACCTCACTGTCTAGCACCCTGCACTCCTTTTTCTGAGTCCAATAGCACTATCTCCATCTTTACTGCCCTTATCTCTATGTCATGTACCCATACCTTAGTACTTCACTTGGTGATACTAGCTTTCATCGCTTGTTCCTTCCCTAACGGAACCCACCTCATTCAGAATCATTTACTTTGCAGAATCATTCAGTTTGATGTAAAACCTATACGTCACAACTCTAGATAAGCCCTTTCTACACTGAGGGCAGGTTTGTTACATTAAGCCAGTAACTGGTAAGGAAGCATGACAATGGTGGAATAAAACTTTTTAATGCTGCTTTCTTTGTATCACAGTCGCTTTGTATCATTTAGCCGCGGGTTGATACAAATTTATCCTCGAGTGTCGACAATATCTCTCACTCGTGAGAAATATTATTGACTTGCATCCACCAGCGGACATATAATGTTCTGTTTAGTCTAGATCTATAGTTACTGAATACGTATTTGAACTTAAAACAATTTAAAACACAAAAGAACATCGAATGTAGAGAACACCAGCACATAAAATCAGCTCACAAAAAAGCTACTCCAACCTCTGACTAAATGTAAAACAAGTTTTCATTCCAAACATACAGCAAAGGTTGGTATAAATAGTTTATTTACCTCCTTGTAGTTCTGATATTGCTTTAGTAACTTTTTATGATATTTACACATAGATATAAACCACTGTATTCTCAAAAAGCGCATTTCAACTGAGTGTCCTACAACCCAATCCAAAGTGATCACAACTGCCAATCATCGAGCTCTTTTCAATTGAGTATCGAAAAAACAAATCCAAAGTGATGACAACTGCCAATCAGAAAAAAAGGTTATCGTGATTATTAGCCAATGAGAACACAGAGTAGAAACAGGCAACCTCCTTAAAGCGCGGGAAAACGCGAGTGACCATGTAATCATTGGTTTTAGTTTTACATTTGATTGGTTAAGATTGTGACGCGAGTTTTCTGGACCAATCACACAACAAAGTAAAGCAAAACCAAAGCAATCCAGCATCACTTTTGATACTCAATTGGAAACTGCTCTAACAAAGGAAATATAACAAAATGCCAAAGATAACTCAAAGAAAAAAACTGGCAAAGAGACTGAAGAGCTGGAAATATGCGAATGGCCCTACTCTACACTCGATCTTGATTAGGCTCGTGCCCGATTGGTCGGGAGGGCGGCATAGGCTTTCTAAACCAATAACAGACTATAGTCAAGCTAAACCAATGCCCATGACTATTTTCGATACTTGTTGAAAATTTCTCTCATATTTTACAATATTACCATACAGGGGCTAGTCTTCACTAATGATTAAGTCGCTTTATACTGACACAGTATTGCGCCACTCGTCAGGTCTGATCTGTAGGGTTATTTTCTGTTGGTTATCCAGGCTTTCTCGTAGTTTATTCTCAGTCATCGTCAGCCTTTGTTCCAAAATTGAAACTGTCTGCAAGAAAAAGGGGCTCAATGAATATGACAATCTCTCCCTAACAATAAAAAATGTCATGAAAAAATTCAAATATCATTGAGTTTAAGCGTAAGCTAATGCATCTCCATCCACAATGCATTCAGCAAGATATCACTTTAACAATGGTCAACACTATCTGAACCTAAAGGAGAACTGTACTCAGTTCATGAGTACAGTGAAAAGTATCCTATAATATCAGTAATTCATTCTTTCAATTTACATTTTCATAATACTTAAAGGAACTTGTTCATGAAAACTCCTGCATGCATAAAATACCTCAATAGCAATGCCAACTTGATGCATTCAAAATACCCCTCAGTCTAAAGACAGTTTCTCAATACATTTCAAATGCAATTCCTGCAAAAGCAACTAAGTTAGGTAGGTGCTATACTATTATCTCCTTAAACAGAAACTAATAAAAGCAGTGCATCCAGTGAGATTAAGTTTGGGAAAGTAAAAATCATTGAAAAATCTTATCAAGGTGACAGTCATTATTTATTGATGGGGTTGGATATAGTGGAGGGGAATCAGCTGTCACAAATGGAGTATCAAGCAGCTCACGAAAGGAGGCACACACCAACAACTGATAGTCTTAAATGCAACCATTGCAGTAGATTGTGCTGCTCACACGCTGGACTTGCAGTGCATCAATGTGCCTGCAGCACTTAACTGTTTCTTAGTCAACATCACCTGCAATGGACTGCTGATGATGATTAAGGGGACTATAGAACAATTGACTGCTTATGAGAAGAGGGATCAAAAAATATAGCAAAGCCTTATGGAGAGATCAGGTAACACAACCAAAATCCTCCATCCCTCCCTTTGCCCTCACCCCCAACCCCTCCCCCCACAATAAATGATGACCAGCCCCAGAGGAACAAGTGTTAAAAGGGTACCTGAGGGAATTGAAAACATGCCAGGCCCAACTTCCACCACTTCTGGGTTCATAATAGCAAGATTTCTGGGCTCTGCTGCAGCCCTGACCTGTAAAATCAAACAAATTAATTAAGAACCTTTTTAAACATATTCAGCATTTTCAAGCAATAATGAATTGAATGTAAAGGTGATACAAGATTGTTTTGGTTTTAATTCACTTCACTCTGTGATTGGTCAAGAAAATTTACGTCACTTTCTGGACCAATCAGACTCAAAACTCCAATCAGGTGTGGCCTGATAACTCATGTTTTCTCACTCCTCAGTCAGTTTGTTTGTTTTCACTGTTAGTTCTCATTAGCTGCTCATGTTATTTTCTTTTCATCTGGTTGGTCCAGGAGATTTTTAGGTTTTGGTTTTACACCTCCCCCCCTCCCCAGATTGGATGTCAGTCCATTGGAAGTCCCCCCCCCTCCCACATTTTGTCAGGTTTCCTTGACAGCAGTACCCATTTATAATCCTGGGTGGAGAGGGGTGCTGTGAAAGTAAAGTGTATCACCCAAGAACACAGCAACATGTCCAAGTCTTTAACTCAGAGCTCTAGACATTTACCCCTCACTCCCTGACATTAGCATACATATTCTCCCTACTGTTCTCTACATATTTCCTTAGGTGCTGACAAGGAGAATTTGATTAACAATCAAGAGGGTTTTTTAGTTTGTGATCATTTCCTACTTTCTCATGACCTTAATGTTTGATTCAGGGGTGATATTGAAAGGAGAAATTAGATGCTAATCACTCTTAAGAGAACAGGTTAAGCTGCCATCTCATATTTAATCTTCTTATTTAATCTTATAATTTCCTATTTGATGAATTCACAGCTTGTCCAGACTTACCTTGGGAGCAGCCTCTTCAGGTGCAGTCCTTAGAGGGGGTCATGAGTATGGGGTGTGGGTACAGATGGGGATGCTGCTCTTTTTCTGTGGGAGTCAGTAGCACTGAAAGCATCACAAAAAGCTATTTAACACACTACCAGTCACATGTAGGAGGCTTAACCCTTTCACTCCCACAAGTGACCAAGACAGAATTTCTCCTTACAATATCAATACAATATCAAGCAGGGAAGTGACAAGAATAGAGAAGAATGTCAATCATGGGATTATTAGTTGATCCAATACCAAATTCTCTGAACTAACATCATAAGAATTGTATGGCGTATAGTAAGGAGAATTACTAATTAGATCTTGGGAGTGAAAGGGTTAAGCAGCTAAAAATTAAAAACAAACAAACAAGAACAATCTTGAAGACAAAAATATCTGATATGTTTCAGAGAATTGACAAAAAAAATATTACATGCAATTTTCTATAAACAAAAGTGAAATGACATGAAAAAGCAATACTGATTTTGCTTTTTTAATCTTTTGTACACAGCAGTTCACAAAGAATCTTACACATGCAAACATCACTTGTCAGAAAATATCACAGAGGTGAATAGTGCTTTTCATGTACACTGATTCCTTTGTTCAGAAGAGATCAGCAAGTACTATTCACTGCCAAGCAGGTGAAGAGACAAAATTAATTTCAACCATTTTTCGTCATATTGACAGAAATGAACTAATTTTTTTTGGTTTCTGTATGGTATATATCAAAACAATTATTCACCAAAGTGTTGGTAAATATTGGTGGATATTAACTGAGCCACAAAATATGCATGTTAAACTTGCAGAGAATGCATCTAGACCAGACAGAGACTGGTCTCGACAGACAAGGAAATGCATCTCAAGTACAGTGTTTAAAATCCACCCCTATTCTACGATGCTACAATCTGACAAAACATGACCCTTAAATAACATGAGAATGTCTTATAGAATACAATTCACCTTAACTTTCACTAACTGCACAAGCAAAATTGAAGAAGTGGAGAGAAAAAAAAGCCTTAAATGACTTGTGATGAACTACAAGATTCTCCTTCCACATTGTTCTGTATTACGTTGCAAAAAAGAAAGAAGTTGGTGTTCCATAAAAAATAACCTTAAGGCTCTTTTCTAATCACCCCTTCAACTGATAACCCTTAGAACCCTAAGAGTAACAAGCATCTAATTTCTCCTTACAATATCATCCCTGAATCACACATTAAGGTCATGAAAATACAGGAAATAATCACTGACTAAAGAAGCTCTTGATTGTTCAACAATTTCTCCTTGTCAGCACTTTAGGAAATGTAGAGCAAACAGTATGGAGAATATGCATACTGATGTTAGGGTGTAAAGGATTCACTCACCTTCACTGGTACAGCAGACTTGAGTTGAGCCTTTGCTCTACAGTTTGGACAGTCTTTTGAATGACTAAGTAGAAAATGAGAAAAATAACTTTAATACTTTTTGCTTCATTAACATGTCATTTTATTCTTAGCACTCTTTCAATTATTAATCAATCAATACAATCACATTAGTAAATCAAACTGAAATAAAATTCTCAAATGTTATTGGTTAGAAGCTCGATTTAAGAACCAATAGGATAGAGTCCACACATTATGCCTTTGCAATTCAAGATTACACAAGTTTTTATGAAATAATGACTCTGTTTGACCTATGACTATTTTGTTATTTCTGAATCAAAACATTCTACTATTGTGTGTGGTTGAATAATGTGCAGTCAAATTATTTCACATGACCAAACAGATTTACCTTAAACCTTTACACCCAAACATCAGTATGTATATTCTCCATACTGTTCTCTATACATTCCCAAAGGTGCTGACAAGGAGAATTTGTTTCACAATCAAGGACTTCTTAAGTTGCTGATTGTTTCTTTTATTCTCACAACTTTAATGTGTGATTTAAGGGTGATATTGTAAGGAGAAATTAGATGCTAATCACCCTTAGGGGTTAAAAGGTTACGGGTTTAAGATGACTTTAGAACTAAAAAAATGCTCTGTGATATGTCTTACCAAAGCCAGTCCCTGATACAACCAAAACAGAAAGTGTGTGAGCAAGGCAAAGTGTGCGCCAATACTATCAGTTCACGACAGATACAACAAAGTAGCTCCTCATTTAAATCTTTCAAGCACTTCTTTGATCTGCTTTCATCTATTAAATGAAGTAAAAATTTAACATGAGCCCTGGCTATGTAACCATTAATGCAATTGATAATAATTTTCTCCCAGACTTCAGTTGGAGGAATACTTGCAATTTTGATGGAGAATATACAAAGTCATGTAGCATTACATCGGAAGTAAGAGGAGTATAACTGGGTAACAGATAATTTTCAGGGAAGCCTGATGAAATGCTGGGGGGGGTAACCTTGTGATGAGCTGATATCCCATCTAGGGGGGGAGTGGTGAAACTCCTAGTTGCTTCATGCTAAGGAAGCCAGAATAATCTCCCACTAGTTGGGTCACTTTGCTTGCAAACAGACTTTATTTACTCTTTTTTTATCAAAAGTGGCATTAAGGGCTTTTTTCTTCACATCCCTTCAATAGACAGATGCCTTCAGTGGAGAGTTGCATCCTACATTTGTAACATTACATAAGATAAAGTTCAGTTTAATTCACTTCTTGGAGTTAAATGTACCTTCACTGATGTTTACTTCTTCCTGTGGATCAGCTTTTTGATCAACTTCAAAAACCTGGGATTGGAAAATAATATTAATGGTTTTGATACATGCCAAAGAACACAGTGTACTACACTGAATGATACCCTGAGAAATTGATAATCCTGATAAAATGTAAAATTCATCTCTTTTAACTCTTGGATTTTCAGAAGTGATTATTAGTCTGTAACTTAATAATGTCCATATGCTACCCAGTAAATATTAGAATACACAGTACTAAAACTTATCTATAGAAGCTGCTTTCTTGATCTGATTATTTAAACAAAGTTTAGCCATTATTTCACAAGACCTCATCCTAAATAATCTTCAATTTAGCTGGAACTTTCATCTGAGCATTTGTTTTTGTGAACATTGTCAAGAGGGCCAAAAGCTAACAGTAGATGGAGATGACAATTTAATAAAATTAACAACCCTGTTATAGAGAAAGCCTTGGATCCACTGAATGTGTAAAACCATGGTTTGGGTTTAAGATCTCTAAAAATAACCTGTCCTTAGGGTCATAACCCTATAGATTTATTTTTAGTGATAAAGATATTGGGCAAATTTGTGTATAACTATGCTAAGGATTAAAAGTCAGTTTCTCTTTGCCTTTTCTTTAAAATGATATAAAAAAAATAATAATTTGCCACTTGATAATCATTAAATCAGAAGCCCAAGTTTATCTACCTGCTTCTCTTCCATGCTGCCTTTAGTCTTCTTTTCACATGGAGAGCTGGAAATTACAAAAATATTAGAAGTTTGACAGGCCTATCAGCATTCAATAGGACGTTCAGATTAGGTCTTGACACTTGGTCTTACTTGTAGCAGACTGGAACTTGATTTTAGGAACACATACAACAAAATGGTTATGTTAAGGAGGTGTAATGAGTGGGAACCTGTTTCGGGAGATCCTGGTAACTTAAGAGGCCTGTACAGCTGTCTGTTTTCATTCAAGATGAGGGTTTCAGAAGTTATGAAATTATATAAAACAACTATCTACAAAATATTAAAAATGAACTGCTTAGGGTTGTTAGAATCTGCTTCTCTATTGGCTTTAAATATTGACTTTAAAATATGGTTTGAGGCCTGTTAAGTCACTAGGACAGTAATTCAAGAAACAGGCCCCCCAACTTAAGATATGAAGATGCCCCTACACCTTTGGGGAAAATGTGTATTTGACCCTTGGAAGAAAGATGATAGTCTTCATGCAAAATCATATAATAATAAAAAACTGGGATATGATCTTGATCCCGCTTAAGAGTTACAGACAAAATAGTATCTGCTAAGGAAGCGAAAGAGGCAAGAGGTTGTTGTAATTTCTATGATCTCAACCCACATCACCCCCTTGAAATTTTTTTCCAGAGTATTTATCTCTCTGTCTAGTACCCTACACTCCTTTTCTAGGTCAAGTGACCCTACTCTCCATCATTACTACCCCTACTTCAAAGTGTTATGTACCCATACCTCACTCCTTCACTTAGTGATGCGGGCTTTTTCCGTTTGCTTCGCCTTCGCACGCTTCCATCGCTTGTTCCTTCCCCAAGGGAGCCCACGTCTTCAGAAGCATTCTGGCAGACATCATTCTTGTACTCTCCAGGCGGCCATTTTAACAGTACAGCACGATATTCGGAAATCGTTTGCACAAGATCGGACAAGCTCGGGTGTAACTTCTCCTTAGCAAAATCAGGAATAAGGAAAAGGAAAACGGAAGTGAGGAATGTCGTTGTGCAGCATTTTGAAAGTTTGAATATACAGCAAATGTCGGTATAAATAGTTAATAAATTAGTTAATTCATCTAATTTCGGTTCTTGTGTTGCCGTTGTAACTTTCTATGGTATGTACACACGGATATAAAACACTGTATTCTCAAAGAGCACAATTCAACTAAGAGTCCTAAAACCAAATCCAAAGTGATCACAACTGCTGATCATCAAGCACTTTCTAATTAAGTACAGAAAAACCTGAACAAAAGTGGTTAAAAGTGACAATCAGAACAAAAGGTTACCATCATCATTAGCCAATGAGGACTCAGAGTAGAAACTGGCAACCTTCTTGAAGCGCGGGAAAACGCGGGCGACCAAATTGTGTTTGGTTTTAGTTTTACATCTGATTTGTTAAGATTGTGACATAGGTTTTCTGGACCAATCACACAACAAAGTAAAGCAAAACCAAAGTAATCCAGCATCACTTTCGATACTCAGTTGGAAACTGCTTTTATTTAATAAAGGAAATACAACAAAATGTCAAAGATAACTCAAAGAAAAAAAGCTGGCAAAAAGCCTGAAGAGCTGGAAATATACGAATGACCCAACTCTAACACTCGATCATGATAAGGCTCGTACCTGATTGGTCAGGAGGGCGGCATAGGCTCTCTAAACCAATAAGAGACTGAAGTCAAGCTAAACCAATGCCCATGACTATATCCATGACTACTTTCGACACTCAATTGAAAATTTCTTTTATAGTCTACAATATTACCATACGAAGACTGGTCCTAAAAGAATTCTGAACACGACTAATGCATAAGGCTCTAGATACTGACGCTGTATTGCACTACTCGTTAGGTCTGATCTGGAGAGTTATTTTCCTTTGGTTATCCAGGCATTCTCGTAGTTTATTCTCAGTCCTCGTCAGCCTTTGTCCCAAAATTGAAACCGTCTGCGACAAAAAATGGCTCAATGAATATGAAAATCTCTCCCCAACACCAAAAAATGTCGTAAAAAAGTCAAATATCATTGAGTTTAAGCGTAAGCTAATACATCTCCATGTTGCACGAAATCTTTGCCTCATCTCTGTACAACAAAAAACTCACATGACTGTTCATGACCTTTTTCATGACGGGAGCCATGGACTTGATAGCTAATTGCTGTTTCAGAAATGAACCCATCTTGCGATCAGGTATTCTTTTTTCTAGGGGAAGGGGGGAGAGAGAATGAGCAACTGTAGTCTTTCCCTCCCATCTTCCCTCCCCCCCTCCACGCACCTGATTCAAGCTAAATAAATCTATGCTTCTTAAATACTGATAAAAAGGAATTAATAAAAATTGAGTACAGGAAAGCCGTGGCCCCCGTTTCTAAGTCTTGTGTCTTGTTTAAGGAAGGGTGTTTTAAAATGGATATTGATTAACAGCTGATATGAGTAAACTTTTCGTCAGGCCACACCCTTTTGCTTCTTTCTCCCTAACATGGGTGCCCCTTCAACCCCTAGTATTCTCCCCAATAAAGAACAGTGTGATGGGGTCATTAACAGGAGTGTATCCCCCGTGCCCACCCCCAAGGTTCTTGGTTTCTAAAATAATTCCCTGTTCAGAAACGTTTCCACGACAAAAGACTGTGTAAGCAAATCCAGCTGGCCCACAATGTACTTCAGTGTCATGCTCAGTAGTAAAGGAATATCTCTACTTTATAGGGGTGTGGTGAGGGGAGGCTGTGTAGCTGGAATGCCTCCCAAACTATCAGCCTCCCCAGTCCTCCCTGTTACTTCATCTGATTTTCTCTGTCTCTGAACAATCAAAATGTGCTATACAACATCTTGGTTAACTTGGCTCTTCAACTGAACCTAGTAAGGCAGAAGGGGTTCTTGTGAGCTTTACATCTTAGCTTTCAACTGATGCAATCTGGCAAAGTCAAAAATAATCCTAAATAGCCTACTTCATCCAAAGAAGAGATTTTAGTACAACAAAAAAGATAATTCATCTATTACTCATGCAACATTCTTGTTGCACAATAACACACGTTTGCAATTCAAACAAGTAAATTTATTCATAATGCATTCAGTAAGATATTTGTTTTAACAATGGTCAACACCATTTGAACCTAGAGGATAAGCACTGTAGAACAGTTAATGAATAACCTGGAAAATATCCTATAATATCAGTAATTCATTCAATCAGTCTACATTTTCATAATACTTAAAAGAACTTATTCATGAAAACTCCTGCATGCATAAAAACCTAAATAGAAATGCTAACTTAATGCATTCAAAATACTCCTCAGTCTTTAGATGGTTTCTAATGACATTTTAAATGTTATTCCTCCAAAAGCAACAAAGTACTACGAAATTGCTGAATTGTTTACATCTTAATCATACAAGCTGCTGTCAATGTGTTAATTTAAAAATTTGGTACAAAGGCATGCTCCATCTGATGAGAGAATTACCATTATTTAACTTAACCAAACCTCTACCAAAATATGCTCACGGAAAAGTCTACTACATGCTGAAAAAATGTAAAGTTGGTAAGTAAAAATTATCATCAACAATTTACATTAATCAATGCCACTGTACATTTATTTTGCAGAAATGTGCTTTTTTTTTGCCTTTATAATACTCCTATATCTTTGAGCAGTTAAAAAGCTTAATCTCGTTTGAAATTGATTTTGTGGTCTGTCAAAATTATGACAAAATTCATGCATGTGATTGGTTACCAGCAGCTCGATTTGAGCACCAATTGGACAGTGCAGATGTTATGCTTGTAACTGGACAATTGAATAGAACAGTTGACATGTTATGCCTGCATAAGTGGGCAGTGCGTGTCATGAGCACTCGCTGTTGTCATGCATTTTGGTGACTGAACCATTGTCTTTTCATGAAAACATATAACCGATGTCTAGTTTCTTTCTTAAACTTGTGATTGACAAATGGGACTCCCCCTTCGCGGTCGTCCGATTTTGTCAATCACTCATTTAATTACAGACTGAATTGGACTCCACGCAGTCCTATAACTATAATTAATTAAAAACACAAACAATCACATTTCTGAAGTGACGAATCAACAATTCTTTGAACTCTCCTTGAAAAATTAAAATGCATTAGTTGTTGATTCTAGCCATTTTCTTTCAAATTCTCTCGCGACGCATGACATATCGCAATTTTCTGTAATTAATAAAATAATCAGACTTAAAGATATTTGCAAAAGGTTTGCTTACGCACAGGCGGCCCAAGCTCCAGCTGTGAGATGATCATCTTGCGCAATAACAGTCATGGCGGAATTATAAGAGTTTGTATGGGCATATTTACGACCGCTCTAAGGAATAAAAAATACGTCAAATTCTCAAAAAAAAAATACCTCACAGTGTGTCGCTTGTTATCTGACCGCTTACTTTGATGAAAAGAGCCCATTTAAGCGAGTTGTTTATTTCGAGGTTTTCAACGTACATAAGAAAAGGGCTTTTCTTATGAACGTTGAAAACCTCGAAATGGACAACTCGCTAAAATGCGTTCTTTTCATCAAAGTAAGCGGTCATATAACAAGCGATACGCTGTGAAAGTAAGGTGAGGTATTTTTTTTGAGAATTTGACGTATTATTTTATACCTTAGAGCGGTCGTAAATATGCCCATACAAACTCTTATAATTCCGCCATGACTGTTATTGCGCAAGATGATCATCTCACAGCTGGAGCTTGGGCCGCCTGTGGCTTACGAAGAATTGATAGTTACTTTCAAAAATTGGGCATTCATTTCAGAATGTAAACTTCTTTCACTCCGAAGTCTGTGACCAAAATCCGATTATCTAGCATCGGGGTAACACTCCAGGGATATCCTAATTGAAAATTAGTACTTATCTTTCCAGTGAAAGTTCCTTCCAATGTAAACTGTTGCACTCGATTATTTTCCTCATCACATATGAGAACGTTGTTATGCTTGTCAACACATAAGCCATGTGGCTGATTCAACTGTCCATCACCGTTTCCTTTTTCTCCAAACTTGTACAGAAACTGTCCTTTCCCATCAAACACTTTCACACAGTTATTATCCTTGTCAGTTACGATGAACTTTTCCTCGTAACAAACGCAGCTGAATGGATGATCCAGCCTTTGTGGGCCACTGTTTCCAAACTTAAACGCAGGTTCACCATCCATTGTAAACACCTGAATTCTGCTATTATAAGAATCCGCTACAACGATAAAACGTCCATCACTTGTAATACAAACACTTACAGGAAACTTAAACTCTCCATCTCCACTTCCCTTTTTTCCAAAGCTTTTCACAAAGTTTCCTGTCTGTACATTCAGCTGCTGTATTCGGTGATTAAATTGATCGGCCACCAGAATCTCGTCATCGTTTAGGAATGTGACGTCGACTGGATTCTTTAATTGTCCATTCTCATCTCCATAAGAACCAATTTTTCGCACAAACTTTCCTGTCTCATCAAATACCAGGATACAGTGATAATCAGCCACTGCAATAACACCTTTACTGTTCACTGCAATGCCGGTTGGACCTCGGAGCATTTCTCCATGTATATCCAACTTGCCTACAATATTTAACTCTCGTGCTTTGACCAGAATAGAAAATGGACTCTTGGCAAGTTTCTCTCCATTTATCTTTACTTTTATTTTATAAGTACCTGGTACTTTCGCTACAAATTTTGCTTGGAAATTTCCATCTTCTTTTTCACTCTTCACCAAACTCCTCACCTGATCCGCAGGGTCTATGTGTATTTCAACACGATCTGTGTGCTGAGTGTTTCTGATTTCTCCTTCACTTGTTTTGGGACAAATTAGTAGCTCTGCCTCTACACCAGCTTGGAAATTCTGATCCAGTCCTTCCACGGTCGATCCTTGCACATCTGTCTTGCTGAACTTCGTAAATCCCAGACTCAAACTCTCTGGTTCACATGTCGACACAAACTCCACACACGAGCTAACCGGAAGTGCAGGCATTGTGGTCTCGATGAGGTCTTTGATTCGTTCTTCTACATTTTTCTTGTTTTGCATTATGTCTGAACTTGAGCTTCTTTCAATCAGGTTGTTACTGAACTCAAATGCTTGGTCAAGTTGCTTTTCCAAAGAGACAACCGATGCTTTTCCAGAATGTAATTTCTCAATCCTTGACACGCGAGTCTTCTCTAGGGCAGTAATGGCTTCACGTTGTAGTTGGCGAAGCTTTCCCATCATCTGTTCGGTTGCTTGGGAAACTTGGCGTTTAGCTGTGGTAATCTTCGTTTCCAACTCATGTTCCGTGTTCTCAAATTCACGAATAACGCCTCGGCAGACCTCCTTCATCTCTTTGACCAGCTTTGCTCTGGCAATGATGTTTGCTTTTTCATCGTCCGCTGCCTTTTCAAGCGGAACAACATCGTGGCTCTTGTGATCAATGGCGATGCAAACCTGACACACGCAGCTTTGACAGCCCACACAGAAAAACTTTGTCACTTCTTTCTCGTGATACTTAACGGAGCAAAACGACTGCCGTTTCAACAACGCCTCGTAGTCTGTAGCTTGAAACTGTCGCACTGGTGTGACTTTGTGTCCTTGAAACAAAGTTTCTCGAAACACTTCGTGTGCTTTCACACAGTCTGGGCACATAAACTTCTCGCAATCAAAGCAGTAGTTGATCTCAGCGCTCTTCTTCTGGCATGTACTACAGCTGATTTCATCTCCCTCGCCGCTGCGTCGAACGGCGAGAAGACTCAACAAACTGTTGTGCAGAAAACTGCTTGGTAGATTATCAAAACGCTTTCCTTCAGGGATGCCAATTTGTGCCTGACACTCGGGGCATCGATAAAACCCTTGTTTTTGGCTCGTTAGTGCATGTCTCTCCAGGCATTCACAGCAGAACGTATGAAGACAAGCAATGGTCTTCGGTTTAGTGTAAGTATCCAAACAAATCGAACATGTTACATGCTCTTTGAGGTTTTTTAGAAGCGACTCCATCACGAATTGCTGAGAAAAATACAGCCCTGTTTTGTTTGAGATTCCGAGAAACTGAACTTGGATTAGTATTTTATTTAAAGCAGCGAATCAGATCTCTGTAGGATCGCGTGATCTTTGCGCAGAGATTGACAGTTTTGGATTGCAATTTTATCCACCTATTGTGAACTTTCTCTGTGACTGCGTAGTAAAATCGATTTCATAGCGTGACCGAATATGTCGCAGTAGCCACTGTATCACAAAAAACAACATGCTACGATGGTTTGGAAATAAACCATCAACCTCATTTTATCGTCCCTACATTTACCGGTGTTTAGTGAGTTTGGGATTCCGAGAAACTTGTTTGACACCACACAAGTAATAGGCAGTATTCTGTTAAAAGCAGCGAATCGGCTCTCTTCAGAAGAGATCTCGTGTTCTCCAGAGCGCCATTTGATAGCTTCAGTTTTGGATTTCAATGTTTCTAGGGAAGCGTGAGAAAGTAACAATAAACAGATGTCTGGTTTTCATGTGCTGTCACGAGAGATAAACGGAAAGGTAAAATCTACTTTCTTCTGAGAACGGAAACTAGCCTAAAGGTTATAACCTATTTTAATTCGTTTGTGTGTCGCATTTGGTGTGGATCGTGGATTAGGGAGGGTAAGGTAGGCATTAAGGGCCACGATTTTAGTTTTTAGTTATGCTAATAAGAAAATTATGCCTGAAAACTGCTGGAATCTCTTCCATTTATGCAACTTCCAGGAATATCGTCTTCACTTAAAAACTAAGATCCCAGTCGATTGAAAAATTCAGAATTGAAGTTTTTGCTGCAATGTCGAGGTGATAACTGCAAAGGATCCTCCACAAAAGCGCAACTTTGCAAACGGTAAGAAATCTTTCGGATTTATGGTTTGAAAACAATGGTTGTCATGGCCTTGCAGCTCATGGGGTTTGTTCTCTCTCAGAGTGAAGGACTGCGTGGAAGCAGATATTTCCCATCTCATCCAACATCTTTCCGTATCGCGACTATCCATTTTGTGAACAGATCTCTGTCTTCTGGGAACTTGTGGAAAGGTATTTTCAATCCACTCTCTTCGTAAACCTTCTCTGTACACTCTGAACACAGCAGTTTCGAGGCTGATTTTCTGATCAGCATAAGTAAACACTAAAACTGAGGCCCTCGATACCTCGTTCTCGAGGATTGAGGATTGAGGACTGAGGATTATTGAGAGCTCTCAATATTCAAAGCTGCAGAAGGCCCTTTTGTTGAACGAATGTTTGTCAAATGTTGAAACCGTTTAAACGGGCCTTTAGAAAGCTTTCTGAAATTGGTCAAAAGTACTCTTTCTTTCTTAGGTGATATTTCTCAATTCCAGACTAGACCAATAAAAACTTTGGCTGATTTCCTCTGATAAGATGTCCGAAAGCATAGAAATATAAAAACATCCTGCACTTTCCTTCCTAATTTCCTTCGCCGTAGTGACTTCAAATTTTTGTTTTCCTAGCGTGACAGCAGATTATGCAAATTAGTCTGTTGAGCAAACTCCGACCTTGACTGACCCCAACTGTTCTCAGTTAGTAGCGTCAAAAATCTTAGATTTTAACCATTTGAAAAGAAAAGATAGTCGGACAGAACTTTTAGAATACACAGATTGATACTCTAAACAGTTTAAACTGCTAAAATCTAGCAAATGATTCTGTCTCGTGACGAAAAAGGTGAACAAAACGTAACGAATATCACATTGTTAGCGTTCGGTCAACGTGTGAATAATTAACTCTTTTTTAAAAATTGGTTTCTGCTCTTTTATATTCGAGTTAACAGAGCTTAAACTAGTTCAGACCTGTATGAACATTTTAAACCAAACTACAGGATTTTACTTAGCGTAACCGGCGATACAGTATTAGATTACGGGCTGTACGGCAAAATCCGTCGCGCGATTTGAAAAAATCAGTGAAGAAAAAAAGTAATGTTAGTGCTCACTCCAAGGGCTCAGAGCGGCGCGTGAACATCTTTATCTTTTTTTTTCGACTTCTGCGACGGACTTCGTCCAAAAGGAAAAAAACGCTCCGTTGCAATTCTCCTCAGCCACACTATTTTCACTTTCATTCTTGTGACCATGCAACTGTCAAACATCTGCCTTCCGGTTCAACAAATGTGAACGGAGTGCGAGAATGGGGGGAGGGGATAATGGCTGAAAAAAAGGGACTCAATTGAAAGGAGATGAAGGAGTCACCTTCTTAACTAAGCTTTTCTCTTTTCCAGAGTGACGGTGACAGCCTAACAGAGGGTGAAGCTGGTGTGGTCTCGCCCTCTGTTCATAGCTGTTTGAATGGAGTTCATGTTGTCTAAATACCCCGCGGGTCTTTCCTTTTCTAACGCTCTGAACGGTGCTTAAGGATAAAATGCAAAGTCTGTGAATGGCATAGAATCTGAAATCCCATTATTTCTACGGGTAATTTTATTTTTTCCTTGCAGCCTACACCGTTTTTGTGCAACACAAACCACCCATGCGCAATTTATTCCCCTTACCATCTCCTTCCATAGCAAACTTAGGAAGGCTAATTGAAAGGTAGACGCTATACGTTTTCCTCCTTAAATGGAAAGTAATAGAAGCAGCGCATTCTGGGAAATTGACTTTGGGAAAGGGAAATCAATTAAAAATCTAACTTAGGGTGTGGTCGTTATTAATCGATGGTGGGGGGAATATAGTGGTGGGAACCAGCTCTCGCCGACAGAGTATTAAGGGGGACTTTGGAAAATTGACTGTCCTCTCCCCCTGTTAAATAACGACTGGCCTCAGGGGAATAACTATTAAAAGGGTACCTGAGGAATTAAAAACATCGCCAGCCCAACTTTCACCACTTCTGGGTGAACTAACAATTAATGAAATATTACAAGATTGACAGGTCTATCAGCATTCAGTAGGGAGTTCAGATAAAGTCTTGACACTTGGTCTTTTTTGTCGCAGTCTGGTACTAACTTGATTGTAGGAACAAGTATTACAAAATGGGTTTGCTTGTCTTATTGACAAGTTTAAGAAGTGTAAGGAGTGGGGGACTTCTTCTCAAATGTCCTGGTAACTTAAGAGACCTGTTAAGCAATTTTGATGGGCTTCACAAAAGTTTGAAAAATATAAACTAAAACTATCAGCAAAAGATAGAAAATGGACTGATTAGAGTATCTGAACCTGCTTCTCTATTCTTTAAATAATAACTTTAAAATATCGTTTTGGGCCCGCTAAGTTACCACGGGAGCTCATTTCTTATGGGCTCCTGGTTACCGGTACTTTCAAGAAACAGGTCCCTGAACATAATCTATGAAGATGGCCCTACTCCTACGGCGAAAATTTCTTTTTGACCCTTGTTAGCAAGATAATAGTCTTCATGCAAAATCAGTCATACCAGACTGGGCTTTGATCTTGATCCTGCTGAAGAGTTACAGACAAAATATTAGCTAAGGAGGCGAAAGAGGCATCAGGTGTTGTTGTTGTTGTTGTTGTTTATTTCTGCATATTTCTATGATCTAAACCCACACTGCCCCCTTAAAAATTTTTCCTAGAGCATTGACCTCTCTGTCTAATACCCTGCACCCCTTTTTCTGGGTCAAGTGACCCTATCTTCATCTTTATTACCCCTACCTCTCTATCATGTACCCATACCATAGTACTTCACTCGCTGATACAGGCTCCCATCGCTTGTTCCTTCCCCAAGGGAACCCAATTCATTCGGAATCATTCTGCGTTTCGGAAACCAGTCAGTTCGGGCAGTGTATACACCAAACAAGAGATTTTGCCCCCTAATGCTGTTGTTGTTCGGCATTTGAAAGTTTTAAAAAGATAATATGTAACATTTCTAGATAAGCCCTTTCTACATAGAGGGCAGGTTTGTTACATTAAGCCGGTAACAGGCGTGGAAGCGTGACAATGGTGTAAATAAAACTTTTTTATGCGGCCCTCTTTGTATCACAGTTCAGTTACTCTAAATGTAAATGGTAGGTTCCCTGAGCACTAGGCCCAGTCTCTGCCAAGATTTTGCCATTCGACACTACGTTAAATCTCAGCGCACGTGTGTTTTCATCGCTTGTTATTTTCGCTTTTATTTTTGGGATGAGGATCGTTTGACTAGACTTACATCGAAGAAAAAGAACATTACGGAACCATTACGGATATTTTAGCACTTTTCAAGGTTACGGAAATGGACACTTACTTGTTTGAAAGGATTTATCATACAGCATTGTATTCGAACAGTGTGCAGAGCGTAGTTGATCGGATCGAATAAAACGTGGTATTGACACTGAATTGACGGCTGTTACACAAAATCTTTTTAACAACCCTGAGGAGGCATTACTTGGCCATGGGTTGATACAAATTTATCCTCGAGTGTCGACAACATCTCTTTTGTGAGATATTACAAACTCGTATCCACCAGCGGACAAATAACGTTCTGTTAAGTCTAGATCTATAGTTACTGAATACGTATTTAAACGAAAAACAATTTTAAAACACATACGAACATTGAATACAGAGAACACCAGCAAATAAAATCAGCTAATAGAAAAGCTACTTCAACCTCCGACTAAATGTAAAACAAGTTCTCATTCCAAACATGCAGCAAAGGTAGGTAAAAATATTTTATTAATCTACTTGTAGTTCTGCCATTGACTTAGTAACTTTATGTGATATTTACTCACAGATATAAAACACTGTACTCTCAAAAAGCGCATTTCAACTGAGTGTCCTACAACCCAATCCAAAGTGATCACAACTGCCAATCATCGAGCACTTTTTAATTCAGTATCGAAAAACCAAAACCAAGGTAATCACAACTGCCAATCAGAAAAAAGGTTTCCATGATTATTAGCCAATGAGAACTCAGAGTAGAAACAGCCAACCCCCTTAAAGCGCGGGAAAACGCGAGTGATCAGGTCGTATTTGGTCTTAGTTTTACATATGATTGGTTAAGATTATGACGCGAGTCTTTCTGAGTTTCTGTGGACCAACCACACAAAGAAGTAAAGCAGAACCAAAGCAATACAGCATCACTTTCGATACTCAGTTGGAAACTGCTCTAGAAAAGGAAATATAACAAAAGGCCAGAGATAACTCAAAAGAAAAACTAGCAAAGAGCCTGAAGCGCTGGAAATATACGAATGGCCCTATTCCAACACTCGATCATGATGAGGCACGTACTTGATTGGTCAAGAGGGCAGCATAGGCTCTCTAAACCAATAACAGACTACAGTCAAGGTAAACTAATACCCATGACTATATTCATGACTACTTTCGACACTCAATTGAAAATTTCTTTTATAGTTTACAATATTACCATACAAAAATTAGTCTTGAAATAATTCTGAACATGACTAATGATTAAGTCTCTAGATACTGATGCTGTATTGCACTACTCGTTAGGTCTGATCTGTAGAGTTATTTTCTGTTGGTTATCCAGGCATTCTCGTAGTTTATTCTCAGTCCTAGTCAGACTTTGTTCCAAACAAAAAAGTGGCTCAATGAATATGACAATCTCTCCCCTACACCAAAAAATATCGTAAAAAAACTCAAATATCATTGAGTTTAGGCGTAAGCTAATAAATCTCCACGTTGCACGAAATCTTTGACTCACCTCTGTAAAACAAAAAACTCATATAAGACTGTTCATGACCTTTTTCCCGACGGGAGCCATGGACTTGATAGCTAATTGCTGTTTCAGAAATGAGCCTCATCTCGCGACCAGGTATTCCTTTTTCTAGGGGGAGGGGGAAGAGAGAAAGAGCAACTATAGTGCTTGATTAATAGCTGATAGGTGTAAACTTTTCATCAGGCCACACCCTTTCGCTCCTTTCTCCCTAACATGGGTCCCCTTCAACCCCTAGTATTCTCCCCGATGAATAACAGCGTGATGGGGTCATTAACAGGAGTGTTTCCCCCGTCCCCAACCCCAGGCTCTTGGTTTCTAAAATAATACCTTGTTCAGAAATGTTTCCACAACAAAAGACTGTATAAGCACACCCAGCTGGCCCACAATTTACTCCAGTGTCATGCTCAGTTGTAGAGGAATATGTCTTCTTTCTAGGGGTGTGGTGAGGGGAGGCTGTGTAGCTGGAATGCCTCCCAAACCATCAGCCTCTCCAGTCCTCCCTGTTACTTCATCTGATTTGCTCTGTCTCTGAACAATCAAAATGTGCAATACAACATCTTGGTTAACTTGGCTCTTAAACTGAACCTAGTAAGGCAGAAGGGGTTCTTGTGAACTTTACATCTTAGCTTTCAACTGATGCAATCTGCCAAAGTCAAAAATAATCCTAAATGCCCTTCTTCATCTAAAGAAGAGTTTTTAGGACAGCAAAAAGATAATAAATCTATTACTCATGCAGCCATTCTTGTTGCACAGTAACACACGTTTGAAAATCAAACAAGTAAATTTATTCACAATGCTGTCAATAAGATATTTGTTTTATCGATGGTCAATGCTATAGAAACTTAAAGGATAAGCACTTTAGAACAGTTCATGAATACAGTGGAAAATATCCTGTAATATCTGTAATTCATTCAATCAATCTACACTTTCATAATACTTAAAGGAACTTATTCATGAAAACTCCTGCATGCATAAAATACCTAAATAGAAATGCAAACTTGATGCATTCAAAACACTCCTCAGTCTTTAGACGGTTTCTAATAACAATTTAAATGTTATTCCTCCAAAAGTATCGAAGCACTGCGAAATTGTTGAATTGTTTACAGCTTAATCATGCAAGCTGCTGTCAATGTGTTAATTTAAAAATTTGATACAAAGGTATGCTTCATTTGATGAGAGAATTACTATTATTTAACTTTAAAACTCTACCAAAATATGCTAACGGTAAAGTCTACTACATGCTGGAAAAATTTAAAGTTGATAAGTAAAATGTATCATCAACAATTTACATAAATCAGTGCCACTGTACATTTATTTTGAAGAAATGTGTTTTTTTTTTGCCTTAATAATACTCCTAAATCTTTGAGCGGTTACAAAGCTTAATCTCGTTTGAAATCGATTTTGTGGTCTGTCAAAACTACAACAAAATCACTAGCTCGATTTGAGCACCAATTGGACAGTGCAGATGTCATGCTTGTAACTGGACAATTGAATAGAACAGTTGACATGTCATGCCTGTGTAAATGGACAATGCGTGTCATATGCAAGCGCTGTTGTCGCGCATTTCGGCGACTGAACCGTTGTCTTTTCATGAAAACGTATAACCGATGTCTAGTTTCTTTTTTAAACTGGTGATTGACAAATGGGACTCCCCGTTCGTAGTCGTCCGATTTTGTCAATCACTCGTATGATTATAGACCGAATTGGACTCCACTCAGTCCTATTACTATAATTTAATAAAAGCTCACACAATCACATTTCTGAAGTGATGAATCAACAATTCTTTGAAACTGTCCTTGAAAAATTAGAAGGCAAGTTGCTGATTCTAGCCATTTTCTTTCAAGTTCTCTTGTGACACGTGACATGTCACAGTTTTCCGTAAATTAATAAAACAATAAAACTTACAGATATTCGCAAAAGGTTTGCTTACGAAGAATTGATAGTTACTTTCAAAAATGGGCATTCATTTCAGAATGTAAACTTCTTTCTTTATGTAGTCTGTGACCACAATCTGATCATCTAGCATTGGGATGACACTCCCCGGCCATCCAAACTGAATATTTGAACTTGTCTTTCCAGTGAAAGTTCCTTCCAATGTAAACTGTTGAACTCGATTATTTCCCCCATCACATAAGAAAACGTTATTATGTTTGTCAACACATAAGCCATCAAGCTTATTCATCTGTCCATCACCGTTTCCTTTTTCTCCAAACTTATACAAAAACTGTCCTCTCTCATTAAACACTTTCACATAGTTATTATTCTTGTCAGTTACAAAGATTTTTTCCTCGTAACAAACGCAGCCGGCGGGATAATCCAGCCTTTCTGGACCGCTGTCTCCAAACTTAAACACAGGTTCACCATCCATTGTAAACACCTGAATTCTGCTGTTATTAAAATCCGCTACAACGATAAAACGTCCATCACTTGTAATACAAACACTTACAGGATTCTTAAACTCTCCATCTCCACTTCCCAGTTTTCCAAAGCTTTTCACAAAGTTCCCTGTCTGTACATTCAACTGCTGTATTCGGTGATTACATTGATCAGCCACCAGAATCTCGTCATCCTTTAGGAATGTGACGTCGACTGGATCCTTTAATTGTCCATCCTTGTCTCCATAAGAACCAATTTTTCGCACAAGCTTTCCTGTCTCATCAAATACCAGGATACAGTGACCTTCAGAATCAGCCACAGCAATAACACCTTTGCTGTTCACTGCAATGCCGGTTGGACCTTGGAGCATTTCTCCATGTATATCCAACTTGCCTACAATATTTAATTCTCGAACTTTGACCAGAATAGAAAATGAACTCCGGGCAAGTTTCTGTCCATTTATCTTTACTTCTATTTTATAAGTACCTGGTATTTTCGCTACAAATTTTGCTTGGAAATTTCCATCTTCTTTTTCACTCGTCACCAAGCTCCTCACCTGATCCGCAGGGTCTATGTGTATTTCAACACGATCTGTGTGCTGAGTGTTTCTGATTTCTCCTTCGCTTGTTTTGGGACAAATTAGTAGCTCTGCCTCTATACCAGCTTGGAAATTCTGATCCAGTCCTTCTACGGCCGATCCTTGCACATCTGTTTCGCTGAATTTCGTAAATCCCAGACTCAAACTCTCTGGTTTACATGTCGTCACAAATCCTACACACGAGCTAGCCGGAAGTGCTGGCATTGTGGTCTTGATGAGGTCTTCGATTCGTTCTTCTACATTTTTCTTGTTTTGCATTATGTCTGAACTTGAGCTTCTGTTAACCAGGTTGTTACTGAACTCAAATGCTTGGTCAAGTTGCTTTTCAAAAGACACAACCGATGCTTTTCCAGAATGTAATTTCTCAATCCTTGACACGCGAGTCTTCTCGAGGGCAGAAATGGCTTCGCGCTCCAGTTGGCGAAGCTTTCCCATCATCTGTTCGGTTGCTTGAGAGACTTGGCGTTTAGCTGTGGTAATGTTCGTTTCTAACTCAAGTTCCGTCTTCTCAAATTCACGAATAACACCTCGGCAAGCCTCTTTCTTCCCTTTGACCAGCTGCGCTCTGGCAATGATGTTTACTTTTTCATCGTCGGCTGCCTTTTCAAGCAGAACAATATCGTGGCTTTTGTGATCTGTGGCGATGCAAACTTGACATACACAACTTTGACAGTTCACGCAAAAAAAACGAATCACATCTTTTTTGTGGTAATTCTCTGAGCAAAATGACTGCCTTTTCAACAAGGCCTCGTAGTCTGCGGCTTGAAACTGTTGCACTGGTGTGACTTTGTGTCCCTCAAACATACTTTCTCGAAAGACTTCGTGTGCTTTCACACAGTCTGGGCACATAAACTTCTCGCAGTCAAAGCAGTAGTTGATCTCAGCGCTCCTCTTCTGGCATGTACTACAGCTAATCTCGCTTCCTTCGCCACTGTGTCGAACAGCAAGAAGACTCAACAAACTGTTGTGCAGAAAACTGCTCGGCAGATTATCAAAGCGATTTCCTTCAGGGATGCGAACTTGTGCCTGACACTCGGGGCATGGATACAACCCTTGTTTTTGTCTCGTCAATGCATGTCTCTCCAGGCATTCACAGCAGAACGTATGAAGGCAAGCGATGGTCTTCGGTTTAGTGTAAGTATCCAAACAAATCGAACATGTTACATGCTCTTTGAGGTTTTTTAGAAGCGACTCCATCACGAATTGTTGAGAGTAACACAGCTCTGTTTTGTTTGAGATTCTGAGAAACTGAACTTGGCTTAGCATTCTATCAGCGAATCAGATCTCTGTAGGATCGCGTGATCTTCGGGCGGAGTTTGACAGTTTTACATTGCAATTTTATCCACCTATTGTGAACTTTCTCTGTGACTGCGTAGTAAAATCGATTTCATAGCGTGACCGAATGTGTCGCAGTAGCCACTGTATCACGAAAAACAACATGCTACGATGGTTTGGAAATAAACCATCAACCTCATTTTATCGTCCCTACATTTACCGGCGTTTAGTGAGTTTGGGATTCCGAGAAACTTGTTGACACCACACGAGTAATAGGCAGTAATCTATTAAAAGCAGCGAATCGGATCTCTTCAGAAGAGATCTCGTGTTCTCCAGAGCGCCATTTGATAGCTTCAGTTTTGGATTTCAATGTTTCTAAGAAAGCGTGAGAAAGTAACAATAAACAAATGTCTGGTTATCATGTGCTGTCACAGAAAGGTAAAATCTGCTTTCTTCTGAGAACGGAACCTAGCTTAATGGTTATAACCTATTTTAATTCGTTTGTGTGTCGCATTTGGTGTGGATCGTGGATTAGGGAGGGTAGCGTAGGCATTGAGGGCCACGATTTTAGTTTTTAGTTATGCTAATAAGAAAATCATCCCTCAGAACTGCTGGAATCTCTTCCACTTATAGAACTTCCGAGAATATCGTCTTCACTTAAAAACTAAGATCCCAGTCAATTAAAAAATTCAGAGTTGAAGTTTTGGCTGCAATGTCGAGATGATAACTGCAAAGGATCCTCCACAAAAGCGTAACTTTGCAAACGGTAAGAAATCTTTCGGATTTATGGTTTGAAAACAATGATTGTCATGGCCTTGCAGCTCATGGGGTTTGTTCTCTCTCAGAGTGAAGGACTGCGTGGAAGCAGATATTTCCATCTCATCCAACATCTCTCCGTATCGCGACTATCCACTTTGTGAACAGATCTCTGTCTTCTGGGAACTTGTGGAAAGGTATTTTCAATCCACTCTCTTCGTAAACCTTCTCTGTACACTCTGAACACAGCAGTTTCGAGGCTGATTTTTCTTATTAGCATAAGTAAACACTAAAACTGAGGCCCTCGATACCTCGATACCTAGTTCTCGAGGATTAAGGATTGAGGACTGAGGATTATTGAGAGCTCTCAATATTCAAAGCTGCAGAAGGCCCTTTTGTTGAATGAATGTTTGTCAAATGTTGAAATCGTTTAAACGGGCCTTTAGAAAGCTTTCTGAAATTGGTCAAAAGTACTCTTTCTTTCTTAGGTGATATTTCTCAATTCCAGACTAGACCAATAAAAACTTTGGCTGATTTCCTCTGATAAGATTTCCGAAAGCATAGAAATATCAAAACATCCTGCACTTTCCTTCCTAATTTCCTTCGCCGTAGTGACTTCAAATTTTTGTTTTCCTAGCGTGACAGCAGATTATGCAAATTAGTCTGTTGAGCAAAGTCCGACCTTGACTGACCCCAACTGTTCTCAGTTAGTAGCGTCAAAAATCTTAGATTTGAACCATTTGAAAAGAAAAGATAGTCGGACAGAACTTTTAGAATACACAGATTGATACTATAAACAGTTTAAACTGCTAAAATCTAGCAAATGATTCTGTCTCGTGACGAAAAAGGTGAACAAAACGTAACGAATATCACATTGTTAGCGTTCGGTCAACGTGTGAATAATTAACTCTTTTTTAAAAATTGGTCTCTGCTCTTTTATATTTGAGTAAACGGAGTTCAAACTAGTTCAAACCTGTATGAACATTTTAAACCAAACTACAGGATTTTATTTAGCGTAACCGGCGATACAGCACTAGATTACGGGCAGTCCCCACTTTTCGGTAAAATCCGTTGCGCGAGTCGAAAAACATCAGTGAAGAAAAAATTAATGTTAGTGCTCACTCCGAGGGCTCAGAGCGGCGCGTGAACATCTTTATCTTTCCTTTTTTTTGGTAGCTCTCCTAGTTTTTTTTAGACTTGCGCGACGGACTTCGCCCAAAAGGAAAAAAAAAACGCTCGGCTGCAATTCTCCTCAGCCACACTATTTTCACTTCATTCTTGTGACCATGCAACTGTCAAACATCTGCCTTCCGGTTCAACAAATGTGAACGGAGTGGGAGAATGGGGGGAAGGGATAATGGCTGAAAAAAAGGGACTCAATTGAAAGGAGATGAAGGAGTCACCTTCTTAACTAAGCTTTTCTCTTTTCAAGAGTGACGGTGACAGCCTAACAGAGGGTGAAGCTGGTGTGGTCTCGCCCTCTGTTCATAGCTGTTTGAATAGAGTTCATGTTCTCTAAATACCCTGCGGCTCTTTCCTTTTCTAACGCTCTGAACGGTGCTTAAGGATAAAATGCAAAGTCTGTGAATGGCATAGAATCTAAAAGCCCATTATTTCTATGGGCACTTTGCTTTTTCCTTGCAGCTTGCACCGTTTTTGTGCAACACAAACCACCCATGCGCAATTTATTCCCCTTACCATCTCCTCCCATAGCAAACTTAGGAAGGTTAATTGAAAGGTAGAGGCTATACTTTTACCTCCTTAAACGGAAAGTAATAGAAGCAGCACATTCTGGGAAATTAACTTTGGGAAAGGGAAAATCGATGAAAAATCTAACTTAGGGTGTGGTTGTTATTAATCGACGGTGGGGGGGGGGGGGATATAGTGGTGGGAATTAGCTCTCGCCAACAGAGTATTAAGGGGGACTTTGGAAATTGGCAGTCCTCTCCCCCCTGCTAAAATAAACGACTGGCCTCAGGGGAATAACTATTAAAAGGGTACCTGAGGAATTAAAAACATCGCCAGCCCAACTTTCACCACTTCTGGGTGAACTAACAATTAAAGAAATATTACAAGATTGACAGGTCTATCAGCATTCAGTAGGGAGTTCAGATAAAGTCTTGACACTTGGTCTTTTTTGTCGCAGTCTGGTACTAACTTGATTGTAGGAGCAAGTATTACAAAATGGGTTGTTTGTCTTATTGACAAGTTTAAGAAGTGTAAGGAGTGGGGGACTTTTTCTCAAATGTCCTGGTAACTTAAGAGACCTGTTAAGCAATTTTGATGGGCTTCTCAAAAGTTTGAAAAATCAGCAAAAGATAGAAAATGGACTGGTTAGAGTATCTGAACCTGCTTCTCTATTCTTTAAATAATAACTTTAAAATATCGTTTTGGGCCCGCTAAGTTACCGCGGGAGCCATTACTGATGGGCTCCTGGTTACCGGTACTTTCAAGAAACAGGTCCCTGAACTTAATCTATGAAGATGGCCCTACTCCTACGGCGAAAATTTCTTTTTGACCCTTGTTAGCGAGATAATAGTCTTCATGCAAAATCAGTTATGCAAGACTGGGCTTTGATCTTGATCCTGCTTAAGAGTTACAGACAAAATGTCATCTGCTAAGTAGGCGAAAGAGGCATCAGGTGTTGATGTTGTTGTTGTTTATTTGTGCATATTTCTTTGATCTAAACCCACACCGCCCCCTTAAAAAATTTTCCCAGAGTATTTACCTCTCTGTATAATACCCTGCACCCCTTTTTCTAAGTCAAGTGGCCTTATCTCCATCTTCACCATCCCTACCTCTCTCTCATGTACCCATACCATAGTACTTCACTCGGTGATACAGGCTCCGATCGCTTGTTCCTTCCAAGGGAACCCAATTCATTCGGAATCATTCTGCGTTTCGGAAACCAGTCAGTTCGGACAGTGTATGCACCAAACAAGACATTTTGCCCCTAATGCTGTTGTTGTTCGGCATTTGAAAGTTTGAAAAAGATAATATGTAACATTTCTAGATAAGCCCTTTCTACATAGAGGGCAGGTTTGTTACATTAATCCGGTAACAGGCATGGAAGCATGACAATGGTGTAAATAAAACTTTTTTATGCAGCCTTCTTTGGATCACAGTTCAGTTACTCTAAATGTAAATGGTAGGTTCCCTAAGCACTAGGCCCAGTCTTTACCGAAGTTTTGCCATTCGACACTACGTTAAATCTCAGCGCACGTGTGTTTTCATCGCTTGTTATTTTTGCTTTTAATTTTTCGTCAGTCAAGGTAAACTAATACCCGTGACTATATCCATGACTACTTTCGACATTCAATTGAAAATTTCTTTTATAGTTTACAATATTACCATACAAAAATTAGTCTTAAAATAATTCTGAACATGACTAATGATTAAGTCTCTAGATACTGATGCTGTATTGCACTACTCGTTAGGTCTGATCTGTAGAGTTATTTTCTGTTGGTTATCCAGGCACTCTCGTAGTTTATTCTCAGTCCTAGTCAGACTTTGTTCCAAACAAAAAAGTGGCTCAATGAATATGACAATCTCTCCCCTACACCAAAAAATATCGTAAAAAACTCAAACATCATTGACTTTAGGCGTAAGCCAATAAATCTCCACGTTGCACGAAATCTTTGACTCGTCTCTGTACAACGAAAAACTCATATAAGACTGTTCATGACCTTTTTCCTGACAGGAGCCATGGACTTGATAGCTAATTGCTGTTTCAGAAATGAACCTCATCTCGCGACCAGGTATTCCTTTTCCTAGGGGGGGGGGGAAAAAGAGAGAAAGAGCAACTATAGTGCTTCCCCACCATCTTTTCTCTCCCTCCCCCCCCCCCCCACCCCCGGCACCTGATCCAGGCTAGAGGAAGGGTGTTTTAAAATGGATATTGATTAATAGCTGATAGGTGTAAACTTTTCATCAGGCCACACCCTTTCGCTCCTTTCTCCCTAACATGGGTCCCCTTCAACCCCTAGAATTCTCCCCGATGAATAACAGCGTGATGGGGTCATTAACAGGAGTGTATCCCCCGTCCCCAACCCCAGGGCTCTTGGTTTCTAAAATAATTCCTTGTTCATAAATGTTTCCACAACAAAAGACTGTATAAGCACACCCAGCTGGCCCACAATTTACTCCAGTGTCATGCTCAGTTGTAGAGGAATATGTCTTCTTTCTAGGGGTGTGGTGAGGGGAGGCTGTGTAGCTGGAATGCCTCCCAAACCATCAGCCTCTCCAGTCCTCCCTGTTACTTCATCTGATTTTCTCTGTCTCTGAACAATCAAAATGTGCAATACAACATCTTGGTTAACTTGGCTCTTAAACTGAACCAAGTAAGGCAGAAGGGGTTCTTGTGAACTTTACATCTTAGCTTTCAACTGATGCAATCTGCCCGAGTCAAAAATAATCCTAAATACCCTTCTTCATCCAAAGAAGAGTTTTTAGGACAGCAAAAAGATAATTAATCTATTACTCATGCAGCCATTCTTGTTGCACAGTAACACACGTTTGAAAATCAAACAAGTAAATTTATTCACAGTGCTGTCAATAAGATATTTGTTTTATCGATGGTCAATGCTATAGAAACTTAAAGGATAAGCACTTTAGAACAGTTCATGAATACAGTGGAAAATATCCTGTAATATCTGTAATTCATTCAATCAATCGACACTTTCATAATACTTAAAGGAACTTATTCATGAAAACTCCTGCATGCATAAAATACCTAAATAGAAATGCAAACTTGATGCATTCAAAACACTCCTCAGTCTTTAGACGGTTTCTAATAACAATTTAAATGTTATTCCTCCAAAAGTAACGAAGCACTACGAAATTGTTGAATTGTTTACAGCTTAATCATGCAAGCTGCTGTCAATGTGTTAATTTAAAAATTTGATACAAAGGTATGCTTCATTTGATGAGAGAATTACTATTATTTAACTTAACCAAAACTCTATCAAAATATGCTCACGGAAAAGTCTACTAGATGCTGGAAAAATGCAAAGTTGATAAGTAAAATGTATCATCAACAATTTACATTAATCAATGCCACTGTACATTTATTTTGCAGAAATGTGTTTTTTTTTTGCCTCAATAATACTCCTAAATCTTTGAGCGGTTACAAAGCTTAATCTCGTTTGAAATCGATTTTGTGGTCTGTCAAAACTATAACAAAATTCCGGCATGTGATTGGTTATCACCAGCTCGATTTGAGCACCAATTGGACAGTGCAGATGTCATCCTTGTAACTGGACAATTGAATAGAACAGTTGACATGTCATGCCTGTGTAAATGGACAATGCGTGTCATATGCAAGCGCTGTTGTCGCGCATTTCGGCGACTGAACCGTTGTCTTTTCGTGAAAACGTATAACCGATGTCTAGTTTCTTTTTTAAACTGGTGATTGACAAATGGGACTCCCCGTTCGTAGTCGTCCGATTTTGTCAATCACTCGTATGATTATAGACCGAATTGGACTCCACTCAGTCCTATTACTATAATTTAATAAAAGCTCACACAATCACATTTCTGAAGTGATGAATCAACAATTCTTTGAAACTGTCCTTGAAAAATTAGAAGGCAAGTTGCTGATTCTAGCCATTTTCTTTCAAGTTCTCTTGTGACACGTGACATGTCACAGTTTTCCGTAAATTAATAAAACAATAAAACTTACAGATATTCGCAAAAGGTTTGCTTACGAAGAATTGATAGTTACTTTCAAAAATGGGCATTCATTTCAGAATGTAAACTTCTTTCTTTCTGAAGTCTGTGACCACAATCCGATCATCTAGCATTGGGGTGACACTCCACGGCCGTCCAAACTGAATATTTGAACTTGTCTTTCCAGTGAAAGCTCCTTCCAATGTAAACTGTTGAACTCGATTATTTCCCCAATCACATAAGAAAACGTTATTATGTTTGTCAACACATAAGCCATGCGGCTGATTCAACTGTCCATCACCATTTCCTATTTCTCCAAACTTGTACAAAAACTGTCCTCTCTCATCAAACACTTTCACACAGTTATTATTCATGTCAGCTACAAAGAACTTTTCCTCGTAACAAACGCAGTCGATGGGATGATCCAGCCTTTCTGGACCGCTGTCTCCAAACTTAAACACAGGTTCACCATCCATTGTAAACACCTGAATTCTGCTGTTATTAAAATCCGCTACAACGATAAAACGTCCATCACTTGTAATACAAACACTTACAGGATTCTCAAACTCTCCATCTCCACTTCCCTTTTTTCCAAAGCTTTTCGCAAAGTTTCCTGTCTGTACATTAAACTGCTGTATTCGGTGATTATATTCATCTGCCACAAGAATCTCGTCATCGTTGAGGAACGTGACCTCAGCTGGATTCTTTAATTGTCCATTCTCATCTCCATAAGAACCAATTTTTCGCACAAACTTTCCTGTCTCATCAAATACCAGGATACAATGACGATTCAGATCAGCCACTGCAATAACACCTTTACTGTTCACTGCAATGCCGGCAGGACATTGCAGCATTTCTCCCTGAACGTCCAACTTGCCTATAACATTTAACTCTCGTGCTTTGACCAGAAAAGAAAATGGACTCCGGGCAAGTTTCTGTCCATTTATCTTTAATTCTATTTTATAAGGACCAGGTACTTTCGCTACAAATTTTGCTTGGAAATTTCCATCTTCTTTTTCACTCGTCACCAAGCTCCTCACCTGATCCGCAGGGTTTACGTGTATTTCAACACGATCTGTGTGCTGAGTGTTTCTGATTTCTCCTTCGCTTGATTTGGGACAAATTAGTAGCTCTGCCTCTACACCAGCTTGGAAATTCTGATCCAGTCCTTCCACGGTCGATCCTTGCACATCTGTCTTGCTGAACTTCGTAAATCCCAGATTCAAACTCTCTGGTTCACATGTCGACACAAACTCCACACACGAGCTAACCGGAAGTGCAGGCATTGTGGTCTCGATGAGGTCTTTGATTCGTTCTTCTACATTTTTCTTGTTTTGCATTATGTCTGAACTTGAGCTTCTCTCAACCAGGTTGTTACTGAACTCAAATGCTTGGTCAAGTTGCTTTTCCAAAGAGACAACCGATGCTTTTCCAGAATGTAATTTCTCAATCCTTGACACGCGAGTCTTCTCTAGGGCAGTAATGGCTTCACGTTCTAGTTGGCGAAGCTTTCCCATCATCTGTTCGGTTGCTTGGGAAACTTGGCGTTTAGCTGTGGTAATGTTCGTTTCCAACTCATTTTCCGTGTTTTCAAATTCACGAATAACACCTCGGCAGACCTCCTTCCTCTCTTTGACCAGCTTTGCTCTGGCAATGATGTTTGCTTTTTCATCGTCCGCTGCCTTTTCAAGCGGAACAACATCGTGGCTCTTGTGATCAGTGGCGATGCAAACCTGACACACGCAGCTTTGACAGCCCACACAGAAAAACTTTGTTACTTCTTTCTCGTGATACTTAACGGTGCAAAATGACTGCCGTTTCAACAACGCCTCGTAGTCTGTAGCTTGAAACTGTCGCACTGGTGTGACTTTGTGTCCTTGAAACAAAGTTTCTCGAAATACTTCGTGTGCTTTCACACACTCTGGGCACATAAACTTCTCGCAATCAAAGCAGTAATTGATCTCAGCGCTCTTCTTCTGGCATGTGCTACAGCTGATTTCATTTCCCTCGCCGCTGCGTCGAACGGCGAGAAGACTCAACAAACTGTTGTGCAGAAAACTGCTCGGAAGTTTATCAAAACGCTTTCCTTCAGGGATGCCAATTTGTGCCTGACACTCGGGGCATCGATAAAACCCTTGTTTTTGGCTCGTTAGTGCATGTCTCTCCAGGCATTCACAGCAGAACGTATGAAGGCAAGCAATGGTCTTCGGTTTGGTGTAAGTATCCAAACAAATCGAGCATGTTACATGTTTCTTGAGGTCTTTTAGAAGTGACTCCATCACGAATTGCTGAGTGAAACACAGCCCTATTTTGTTTGAGATTCCGAGAAACTGAACTTGGATTAGCATTCTATTTAAAGCAGCGAAGCAGATCTCTGTAGGGATCGCGTGATTGACAGTTTTGAATTACAATTTTATTCACCTATTGTTTACTTTCTCTATCACTGCGCAGTAAAATCGATTTCATAGCGCGACCGAATGTGTCGCTGTAGCAACTGTATCACGAGATACACCACGCTGGGAACGTTTGTTCATGTACCATCTAGCTCATTTTATCATCGCTACATTTACCGCCGTTTAGTGAGTTTGGGATTCCGAGAAACTTTTTTTGATTCCACACGAAAATTATTAGAGAGGTTTTTTGGAAGCGACTCCATTACGAATTGCTGAGAGAAACACACCTTCTTTTGTCTGAGATTCCGAGAAACTGAATTATATTTAAAGAAGCGAATTAGATCCCTTGAGAATCATGTGATCTTTGCACAGAGATTGACAGTTTTGCATTTCAATTTTATTCACCTACTGTCTACTTTCTCCATCACTGCGTAACTATATCGATTCCCTGATAGCGTGACCGAATGTGTCGCTCTAGCCATTGTATCACGAAAAGAACACGCTGCAAACGTTTGAAATTATACCATCCACCTCATTTTATCATGGCTATATTTATCGCCGTATAGTGAGTTGAGATTCCAAGAAACTTGTGCAACTTTCAAACATCAGTCTTCCGGTTCAACACATGCGAAAAGAACGGGGGAAGGGAGGGTGGGATGATGAGGGGAAAAAAAGAGACTCGGTTGAAAGTAGATGGAGGAATCAGCTTCTTAGCTAAGTTCTTCTCTTTTCAAGCGCTCGGTGACAGCCAAACAGAGGGTGAAGCTGATGTGGTCTCACCTTCGGTCCAAGGCTGTTTGAATACAGTGTATGCATCAAATAGGAGATTTTGACGCCTAATGCTGTTGTTAATCGGCATTTAAAAGTTTGAAAAAGATAATACATAACAATCTAGATAAGCCCTTTCTACATAGAAGGCAGGTTTGTTACAATAAGCCGGTAACAGGCATAGAAGCATGACAATGGTGGAAATAAAACTTTTTAGTGCGGCCTTCTTTGTATCACAGTCCAGTTACTCTAAATGTCAGCGGTATCTTCCCTGAGGACTCGGGCCAGTCTCTGCCGAGGTTTTGCCATTCGACACTACGTTAAACCTCGGCGCACGTATGTTTTCATCGCTTGTTATTCTCGCCTTTATTTTTCGGATGAGGATCGTTTAACTAGACTCACATCGAAGAAATAGAACATTACGAAATCATTACGGATATTGTAGCACCTTTCAAGGTTACGGAAAAGGACACTTGCTTCTTTGAAAGGATTTGTCATACAGTATTGTATTCAAACAGTGTGCTGAGCGTATTTGTTCGGATCGAATAAAACGTGGAATTGACACTGAATTGACGGCTGTTACACAAAATCTTTTTGACAACCATGAGAAGCCATTACTTGGCCGTGGATCTATAGTTACTGACTACGTATTTAAACCAAAAACAATTTTAAAACATATAAAAACATTGAATACAGAGAACACCAGAAAATAAAATCAGCTCACAAGAGCTACTTCAACCTCCGACTAAATGTAAACCAAGTTCTCATTCCAAACATACAGCAAAGGTAGGTATAAATAGTTTATTAATCTACTTGTAGTTCTGGTATTGCCTTAGTAACTTTATATGATATGTACATGCACACAGATATACAACACTGTATTCTCAAAAAGCGAATTTCAATCGAGTGTCCAAATCTAAATTGATCACAACTGGATCACCAAATCCAAATTGATCACAACTGCCAATCGTCGAGCACTTTTCAATTGAGCATCGAAAAACCAAATCCAGTTGTGATGACAACTGCCAATCAGAAAAAAGGTTACCATGATTATTAGCCAATGAGAACACAGAGTAGAAACAGGCAACCTCCTTAAAGCGCGGGAAAACGCGAGTGACCAAGTCGTGTTTGGTTTTAGTTTTACATTTGATTGGTTGAGATTGTGACACGAGTTTTCTGGACCAATCACACAACGAAGTGAAGCAAAACCAAAGCAATCCAGCATCACTTTTGATACTCATTTGGAAACTGCTCTAATAAAGGAAATATAATAAAATGCCAAAGATAACTCAAAGAAAAAAACTGGCAAAGAGCCTGACGCGTTGGAAATATACGAATGGCCCTACTCCACACTCGATCTTGATAAGGCTCGTACCTGATTGGTCAAGAGGGCGGCATAGGCTTTCTAAACCAATAACAGACTACAGTCAAGGTAAACTAATACCCATGACTATATCCATGACTACTTTCGACACTCAATTGAAAATTTCTTTCATAGTTTACAATATTACCATACAAATATTAGTCTTAAAAGAATTCTGAAAATGTCTAGTGATTAAGAGGGTCTTAATGGGGATAACCGTTAGCCGTAGAACGGCCAAAAAATTTAGCCGTTAGGCGTAAAAATTGACAAATTTTAACCGTTAGTCGTAAAAAAAGTTTACCGCAAACAATATGTCTGGGGGAAACAATGGAAAGGTGTTAACCGTTAGCCGTAAATTGGCCAAAATTTTAACCGTTAGCCGTAAAAGCCATCACCCCATTGAGACCCTCGATTAAGTCTCTTTATACTGACGCCGCATCGCGCTACTCATTAGGTCTGATCTGTAGAGTTATTTTCTGTTGATTACCCAGGCATTTTCGTAATTTATTCCCAGTCATCGTCAGCATTTGTTCCAAAACTGAAACTGTCTGCAACAAAAGGCGGCGCAATAAATATCAGAGTATCTCCCTTACTCTAAAAAATATTTTCGCTTCAGCATAAGCTAATACATCTCCTTGTTGCATCAAATCTTTGCCTCGTCTCTGTACAATAAAAACCTCATATTAGACTATTCGTGACCTTTTTCCCGACGAGGGCCACGGACTTGGTCACCAGTTGCTGTTTCAGAAATGAGCTCCATCTTGCGATCAGGTATTCCTTTTTCAAGGGGGAGGGGGAAAAGAGAAAGAGCAACTGTGGTGCTTCCATACCATCCCCCTCCCTCCCCCCCCCCAAAAAAGAGAAGAAGACCGCCTGATTCAGGCTTAATGAATCTATGGTTCTCAAAGACTGGTAAAAGGAACTAGCAAAAATTGAGTACACGAGAGCTGTGTCCCCCGTTTCTAAGTCTTGTGTCTTGTTAAAGGAAGGGTGTTTTAAAATGGATATTGATCGATAGGTGATATGTGTAAGCTTTTCATTGGGCCACACCTTTTGCTCCTTTCCCCCTAGCACGGGTCCCTCTTCAACCCCTGGTATTCTCCCCTATGAATGGCAGCGTGATGGGGTCACTAACAGGAGTGCATCCCCCGTCCCCACCCCCCAAGGCTCTTGGTTTCCAAAGCAATTCCCTGTTCACAAATTTTTTTCCACAACTAACCTGTGTGAGCACATCCAGCTGGCCAACAATGGGCTCCAGAGTTATGCTCAACTGTGGAGGAATATCTCTCCTTTCCAGGGGTGTGGTGAGGGCCCTGGCAGAGGCTGTGTAGCTGGAATGCCTCCCAAACCATCAGCCTCCCCTGAATCCTCCCTGCTACTTCATCTAATTTGCTCTGTCTCTGAAGAGTGAGAATTTGCAAGACAACATCTTGGTTAACTTGGCTCTTAAACTGAACCAAGTAAGGTGGAAGGGGTTCTCATGAACTTCACATCCTAGCTATCAACTGATGCAATCTGGCAAAGTCAAAAAAATAATCCTAAATAGCCTACTTCATCCAAAGATGAGATTTTAATACAACAAAAGAGATAACTTACCATTACTCATGCAGCCATTCTTGTTGCACAGTAACACACTTTTGCAAATCAAACAAATAAATTTATTCAAAATGCATTCAGTAAGATATCACTTCAACAATGGTCAACACTATTTGAACCTAAAGGAGAACTGTACTCAGTTCATGAGCATAGTGAAAAGTATCCTATAATATCAGTAATTCATTCAATCAATTGATATTTCATACTATTTAAAGGAACTTGTTCATGAAAACTCCTGCATGCATGGAATACCTAAATAACAATTGCAACTTGATGCAATCAAAACACTCCTCAGTCTATAGACGGTTTCTAAATACATCTCAAATGCAATTCCTGCAAAAGCAAATAAGGTAGGTAGATGCTATGCTTTTATCTCCTTAAACGGAAACTAATAAAAGCGATGCATTAAGGGAAATTGAAGTTTGGGAAAGTAAAAAATCACTGAAAAATCTTACTAAAAAAGAAGAGTTTCAAGCAGCTCACAAAAGGAGGCACACCAACAACTGACAGTCTTAAATGCAACCATTACAGTAGACTGTGCTGCTCACATGCTGAACTTGCAGTGCATCAATGCCCCTAAAGCACTTAACTGTTTCTCAGTCAACATCACCTGCAATGGACTGCCGATGATGATTAAAGTGGACTATAGTAAATTGACTGCTAATGATCTCATCTTGATCACTCTCATTTTCTTGCCCCTCCCAGGTAAAATGTCAGGCGGGATATAGGCGGGATCCCGGCAATCCCACCCAGGATCCCAGGTGGGAATGGTGGGATCCCGCCCTAGGTGGTGGGATCCCACCTTTCCCACCTGGGATGAAAATTTGATCCCACCTGGGATCCCGCATTTAATGCGGGATTCCTGCATCCCACCCGGGATCTTAGGTGGGACTTATGCATTCTACCTGGGATCCTGGTCGGGATTTACATATCCCACCTGGGATTCTTTATCCCACCCACGAAAATATTGTTTTTCTGTTTTTATTCTTACAAAACATTTTTGTGAGAGTTCCAATACTTATGGATCATCCACACACTCCGCAAATATTTGGCATGCGGACAAGACAGAGGTGGTCACTGTTCCCTTCGAGAAAATACACCTTTTAAATGACTTCTTCAATTTGCTTTAATTGAAACTCTGATCTGAAAATATTTTTAAAACAAGCCTTGTTAGTAGTGAGAAGTACAAACCGAGTTTCTTTTCATTACTTAATTTCTTAAATGTCCCAATCACTGGACCTCCTAAAAAATATTACTTCTTTATATTTTTGGTGCAAAATACAATTCCTTCTTTACATACAAATGAAAAGTACAAGTCACAGTTCAATAATAACAGCTCTAAAGTTTACTTGTTGTTCTTCTCTGAGTCAGCGATCAACAAAATTTTTCTATACCTTGTAGGTCTGGTATAAAATTTTACTTGTAGTATAAAATGACAACCTTGTATCTTCGTCCTCTCCACCCCTTTCCAAGCTCGGGAACACTTCGGACTGTGCAAAACCATTTGCAGACGAGAATTCCAATGCACCTCTGTAATCGCATGTAGTTGCTTCTGTCTCTCGTGCAAATGTTTTCTCCGTTATGAGACGCACTCGACTCTGTTGGCACCACTGCTAGTTCAGTGGAAAGACCGACTGAGGAATCGAGATGGCTAGCTGTGTTGGAACGTGTTGCTGAACGCTTGTTGTGGTCAAGCCTTGTTGATTTGGGTACTGGTACACTGGGATCATCTAGGTATCTCTTATACTTCCTAATGTGATTGGCTTGTGTTGTTTCTCACCTTCGCCGTGAACATAACTCAAGTGGGTTTCGAGTCTTTCTTTCCTCGAAAACGTTCGGCCACAAATCGTGCATTCTTGTTTGATTCTTGTCGATTATTTCTACATAGAGTGAATTCACATCATTATTTATGTCATCATCAAAACATGAGAGGAGAACCGATCAGAAGAGACAGAATAATGTTGCGCGTTTCTCTTGAGACTACAATGGGTCAAGCCAGCGGATTCTCTTTGCTAAAAGGTCCACGTGATCATGCCCGTGATCGGAAACAAAGAAAACTCCATTTGGCGCTCATCTTTGAATGTACTTTTCGTCGGTTAACCGCTCTTGCTTGAAGTTGTTTCTTTTCTCAATTGTTTTGCGTAATATAACACTTCTAAAGATGAGTTTTATTGTGGTTCAATGGGAAAACGAGAACAGCGTGAGAGTTTTAAATGAAAAGAAAGTCGTTGGCGCCGTGGAATTAAAAGAAGGGACAATTAACAGTTGACATATCGACTGGTTCAAACAACGATCGAGTGGCCATTTAAAGCTAGGATTTTTAGAAGTTTGTGGTGAGTACAAATTGCCATATTCGTTACGTGATCAAAATCTTATCAAAGAATAGAAATAACGGCTTGGATTAAGCTTACCTAACGCTCAGCGCAACTGAAACTCAAATAATTCTGAGAATCGAATTGGTCACTTGCATGCTGCAGTTTCCTAAGCTTACACTTTACAATGAAATAAATCTATGAGTAAGGTTTCAAGATTACTTTAGTCACATTTGGGAACATTCTGACCTTGCTTTGCTTTGAACAATTCGACTGAAGAGAGAGCAGACTTTCAATCAGTACCTTTGTCAAAATTTTGATAACATGAATTATTGAGGTTTTGTCTTTCTTCTATTCTTTGATACACATCAGCCAATTTTTTTAAACGTGGAGCCTTATTACACTGTAGATGGTCTGCTTAAATGATGAAGAAAAAGTTATATGCTGAGTTGTGCTGTTATTATTTAACAATGTTCGGTTAAGAAATTTGTTAATGAAACATATCAAACACATGCTGGTTCATTGCAAATAAATTATGAGATCTTTATCACATGTAGTCTGTGAATTCATGTACTGTTTGAATCATTTATGATCAACAGCTTGGTAAGACAATGGGATCCCATTGGAGGTGTCAGTATGTTCTATACCTAGTTGGAAAGTTTTGGACCCTCAGTGGATTGATGGGGTCTATAGCTCACCTAGAAAATATTTATCCTCTTAATTTTACGGATTAGGTTACAAAAGGAATTGATAAGATATCCTATCTGGTACATTTTATAAATCTGTGGTCTCCAGTGATAAACAGGATCCCTCAAAGGATTTTTCTGAAAGTGGGAGGCCATCTGTAATTTTATGCAGGGTCTAAACTGGGATTGGCAGGATCCCAGATGCAATCCCGCCTTGGATATGATTTCCCAGGTGGGAAACTATCTGAAATTTGAGGCAGGATCCCAAGAGGGATTGGTGGGATTCTAGGTTTAATCCTGCCCGGGATGTGCTTTCCCAGGTGGGATGCTATTAGGAATTTAAGGCGGGATCCCATGTGGGATCCCATGCAGGATGTTCCATAATCCCAGGTGGGATCCCATGCAGGATGTTCCATAATCCCATGTGGGATCCCATGCGGGATGTTCCATAATCCCAGGTGGGATCCCATGCGGGATGTTCCATAATCCCAGGTGGGATCCCATGCGGGATGTTCCATAATCCCAGGTGGGATCCCATGCGGGATGTTCCATAATCCCAGGTGGGATCCCATGCGGGATGTTCCATAATCCCAGGTGGGATCCCATGCGGGATGTTCCATAATCCCACCCGGGATCCCACCTGAAAAAGGCGGGATCCCACCCGGGACACACCTGGGATCCCAGGTGGGATTGGCGGGATCCCACCTTATATTTTTACCTGGGCTCAGCCAGTTTGTTTGTTTTCACTGTCAGTTCTTATCACCTGCTCGTGTTATTTTCTTTTCATCTGGTTGGTCTATGAGATTTTTTAGGTTTTGGTTTTACATCCCCCCCCCTCCCAGATGGGATGTCAGTCCATTGCAGGTTACCCCCCAGCATTTCATCAGGTTTCCTTGACAGCAGTATCCATATATAATCCTGGGTGGAGAGAACCCTGTGAAAGTAAAGTGTCTCACCCAAGAACACAACACAGCAACATGTCCAAGTCTTGAACTCAGAGCTCTAGACATTTACCCCTCACTCCCTAACATTAGTATACATATTCTCCCTACTGCTCTCTAAATATTTCCTTCGGTGCTGACAAGGAGAATTTGATTAACAATCAAGAGGGTTTGTTAGTTTGTGATCATTTCCTACTTTCTCATGACCTTAATGTTTGATTCAGGGGTGATATTGAAAGGAGAATTTAGATGCTAGTCACTCTTAAGAGAACAGGTTAAGCTGCCATCTCATATTTAATCTTCTTATTTAATCTTATAATTTCCTATTTGATGAATTCACAACTTGTCCAGACTTACCTTGGGCAGCAGCCTCTTCAGGTGCAGTCCTTGGAGGGGGTCATGAGTATGGGGTGTTGGTACAGATGGGGATGCTGCTCTTTTTCTGTGGGAGTCAGTAGCACTGAAAGCATCACAAAAAGCTATTTAACACACTACCAGTTACATGTAGGAGGCTTAACCCTTTCACTCCCACAAGTGACCAAGACAGAATTTCTCCTTACAATATCAATACAATATCAAGCAGGGAAGTGACAAGAATAGAGAAGAATGTCAATCATGGGATTATTAGTTGATCCAATACCAAATTCTCTGAACTAACATCATAAGAATTGTATGGCATATAGTAAGGAGAATTACTAATTAGATCTTGGGAGTGAAAGGGTTAAGCAGCTAAAAAATTAAAAACAAACAAACAAGAACAATCTTGAAGACAAAAATATCTGATATGTTTCAGAGAATTGACGAAAAAAATATTACATGCAATTTTCTATAAACAAAAGTGAAATGACATGAAAAAGCAATACTGGTAAATTTGATTTTGCTTTTTTAATCTTTTGTACACAGCAGTTCACAAAGAATCTTACACATGCAAACATCACTTGTCAGAAAATATCACACAGGTGAATAGTGCTTTTCATGTGTACTGATTCCTTTGTTCAGAAGAGATCAGCAAGTACTATTCACTGCCAAGCAGGTGAAGAGAAAAAATTAATTTCAACCATTTTTTGTTATATTGACAGAAATGAACTAATTTTTTTTGGTTTCTGTATGGTATATATCAAAACAATTATTCACCAAAGTGTTAGTGAATATTGGCGGATATTAGCTGAGCCACAAAATGGCAAGGTAAATATCCACCATTGTTCACCTCCACTGAGGTGAAATACAATTGTTAATTATTTGTTTTAATTATGTTAGAAAGACAAGAAAAATGCTATAGGAATGATATGTTCAGTTCATAAGAATTTGTTTATTAAAAGATCAAATACAAAACTTAACTGCAACAACAAAAGTGGAAGGTTTTTTTCAAATCACTGCTCACCTGAATTTTCAGCTGCCTTTCTTCAAGTCCCTCTGGAGAAAGAACTTCTTCTGCTACTTTGTTTATTGTATTGTCTAGCACCTGGAAGGTCAAACAGAAAGCTTAGCACTTACTCATTATCATTACAATTAAATCCTTGTCTCTGATATGCAAAATACAGGACATGTCACAGAAATGAAAAAAAAAATTGTTTACATGTGAATAAGAATTGAGTCATTGAGTAAGTTTATAGCGCAGTTCACTGATAAGAGCACAAAAATATGCATGTTAAACTTGTAGAGAATGCATCTAGACCTGACACAGACTGGTCTTGACAGACAAGCAAATACATCTCAAGTACAGTGTTTAAAATCCACCCCTATTCTAGGATGTCACAATCTGACAAAACAGTACGCTTAAATAACATGAGAATGTCTTATAGAATACAATTCACCTTAACTTTCACTAACTGAGCAAGCAAAATTGAAGTGGAGAGAAAAAAAAAGCCTTAAATGACTTGTGATGAACTACAAGATTCTCCTTCCACATTGTTTTGTATTACCTCACAAAAAAGAAAGAAGAAGTTGGTGTTCCATAAAAAATAACCTTAGGGCTCTTTTCTAATCACCCCTCCAACTGATAACCCTTAGAACCCTAAGAGTAACAAGCATCTAATTTCTCCTTACAATATCACCCCTGAATCACACATTAAGGTCATGAAAATACAGGAAATAATCACTGACTAAAGAAGCCCTTGATTGTTCAACAATTTCTCCTTGTCAGCACTTTAGGAAATGTAGAGCAAACAGTATGGAGAATATGCATACTGATGTTAGGGTGTAAAGGATTCACTCACCTTCACTGGTACAGCAGACTTGAGTTGAGCCTTTGCTCGACAGTCTTTTGAATGACTAAGTAGAAACAAGAAAAATAATAATGGGGATTGTTTCCTTTATTCTTGCTACTTTAATGTGTGATTTAAGGGTGATATTGTAAGGAGAAATTAGATGCTTATCACCCTTAGGGGTTAAAAAGGTTACAGGTTAAGATGAATTTAGAACTAAAAAAATGCTCCATGATATGTCTCACCAAAGCCAGTCCCTGATACAACCAAAACAGAAAGTGTGTGAGCAAGGCAAAGTGTGTGCCAATACCATCAGTTCACGACAGATACAGCAAAGTAGCTCCTCATTTAAATCTTTTAAGCATCTCTTTGATCTGCTGTCATCTACTATATGAAATAAAAATTTAACATGAGCCCTGGCTATGTAACCTCTGATGCAATTGATAATAATTTTCTCCCAGACTTTTGCTAGAGGAAAACTTGCAATTGTGATGGAGAATATACAAAGTCATGTACCATTAAATCGAAAGTAAGAGGAGTATAACTGGGTACCGAATAATTTTCAGGGAAGCCTGATGAAATGCTGGGGGGGGGGGGGTAACCTTGTGATGAGCTGATATCCCATCTAGGGGGGGAGTGGTGAAACTCCTAGTTGCTTCATGCTAAGGAAGCCAGAATAATCTCCCACTAGTTGGGTCACTTTGCTTACAAACAGACTTTATTTACTCTTTTTTATTGAAAGTGGCATTAAGGGCTTTTTTCTTCACATCCCTTCAACAATAGACAGATGCCTTCAGTGGAGAGTTGCATCCTACATTTGTAACATTACATAAGATAAAGTTCAGTTTAATTCACTTCTTGGAGTTAAATGTACCTTCACTGATGTTTACTTCTTCTTGTGGATCAGCTTTTTGACCAACTTCAAAAACCTGGGATTGGAAAAGAATATTAATGGTTTTGATACATACCACAGAACACAATGTACTACACTGAATGATACCCTTTTAACTCTTGGATTTCCAGAAGTGATTATTATAGTCTGTAAATTTATAATGTCCATATGCTATCTAGTAAATATTCGAATACACGGTACTAAAACTTATCCATAGAAGTTGCTTTCTTGATCTGATTATTTAAACAAAGTTTAGCCATTATTTCACAAGACCTCATCCTAAATAATCTTCAATTTAGCCAGAACGAGACTGTTCATGACCTTTTTCCCCAAAGACGGTTATGGACTTAACAGCCAATTGCTGTTGGAGAAATGAGCTTAATATTGCTATCAGGTAGTCCTTTTTCAAGGAAAGGGTAGAGTAAATCTTGCAATCAGGAAGTCCTTTTTCAAGGGGGAGGGTAGAGAGAGAACGATTGTAGTGCTTTCCCACCACCCACCCCCCCCCCCCCCTTAAAAAATTCCTGATTCAGGATAAAAGAGACCATGCTTCTCAAAGGCTGGTAAAAGGAACTAACAAAAATTGAATACAGTATGGAAGCCACGCCCCCCGTTTCAAAGTCTCTTGTCTTGTTTAAGGATGTTTTAAAATGGATATTGATTAGTAATTGATATGTGTCAGCTTTTCATCGGGCCACACCCTTTTGCCCGTTTTCCCCTGACATGGTCCCCCTTCAACCTCTGGTATTCTCCCCAATGCATGGCAGTGTGATGGGGTTATTACCAGAAGTGCATCCCCACCCCACACCCAAGGCTCTTGGTTTCTACAAATAATTCCCTGTTCCGATATGTTTTCACGACCAACCTGTGTTAGCACATCCAGCTGTCCCATAATGTGCTCCAGTGTCATGCTCAGTTGTGGAGGAATATTACGTCTTTCCAGGGGTGTGGTGAGGGGAGGCTGTGAAGCTGGAATGCCTCCCAAACCATCAGCCTCCCCAGTCCTCCCTGTTACTTCATCTAATTTGCTCTGTCTCTGAACAATGAAAATTTGCAACAAAACATCTTGGTTAACTTTGCTCTTAAACCGAACCAAGTCAGGCGGAAGGGGTAGTCTTGAACATCACATCTTAGCTTTCAACTAATGCAATCTGGCAAAGTCAAAATAAAATCCTAAATAGGCTACTTCATCCAAGAAGAGATTTTAGTGCAAAAAAACAAGAAAATTTATCTATTGCTCAGGTAGCCATTCTTTTTGCACAGTAACACACTTTTGCCAATCAAACGAGTAAATTTATTAACAATGGATTCAGTAAGATATTTGTTTCAACAATGGCCAACACTATACAAACCTAATGGGTAAGCACTGAAGAACAGTTCATGAATACAGTGGAAAATAGCCTACAATATCAGTAATTTATTCAATTAATTTATAATGTATGAACAGCGTAGGTGTCATGCTTGTAATTGGACAATTGAATAGAACAGTTGACATATCATGCCTGTGTAAGTGGACAGGGCACATCATATGCACTCGCTGTCGTCGCGCATTTCGGCGAGTTAACTGTTTTTTTTTTTTTATGTTTTACGTATCACGTGCGGGGCAAAATTACTGAATGCTGATTGGCTGAGGAAAAGGGAATCTTTTCTTAGTCACTTGCTGCTGATTGAACCTCTTTGCTGTTAGCGGCAACTAGGTATTGATTGGCTTAACTGAGTGAAGCCGTTGTTAACTATATTTTGAGAATAAAATGTTCATCGAGTCTATTGATCAGTGTTTTGACATTTGTAGCGGTATTGAAAGGGCTTCATTCCACGGAAATCGTGCGTGAATGCAATTCCCTCAAAAATTTAGCACTTAATGTGATAAAAAAGTAATCATAAGTGCCCTCGAGCCTATGTGATTACAGATACTAAACGTATAACTGATGTCTGCTTGCTTTCTAACTCGTGATTGACAAATCGGATTCCCGCTTTGCAGTTGTCCGATTTTGTCACTCACCAGAATGATTAGAGACCGAATTGTGTCGAAAACGTGAAAAAGCTGTACCATGCTTCCTTATTAACTCACGAGTTATTCACTTGATTTGAAGATTTTACTAAAATGCTTCGGTTAACTCCCACTCACAACTCTCGACTTATTCGAAGGAAACACACACTCAACGTCCCGTTGTAAACACGTAGAACAGTGCCATATATGGGGCGATAAAACTCGTGCCACATACATATTGTTTGGTTATGTGTAGATAAACGAAATCACTCATCAATGTCAATCAAATAGGAATAATTAACGTATCGTACAGTTTCCAACAATTGGACTCCACTCAGTCCTTCCGCTATAATCAACTCACAACACAAAAAATTACATTAATGAAGTGACGCATCGACAATTCTTTGAACTCTCTAAGAAAAATTAGAAGGTAATTTGCTAATTCTAGCCATTTTCTTTCGAATTCTCTTGCGACACATGAAAGGTCACAATTTTCCGTAAATTAATAATTGAAAGTAATAAAAACCTAAAGATATTCGCAAAAGGTTTGCTTACGAAGAATTGATTGTTCCTTTCAAAAATTGGGTACTCATTTCAGAACGTAAACTTCTTTCTCTTTGAAGTCTGTGACTAAAATCCGACCATCTAGCATTGGGGTAACACTCCAGGGCCATCCAAATTGAATATTAGTACTTGTCTTTCCAATGAAAGTTCCTTCCAATGTAAACTGTTCAACGCGATTATTTCCCTTCTCACATAAGAAAATGTTGTTATCTTTGTCAACACATAAGCCATAAGGGGAATAAATCTGTCCATCACCGTTTCCTTTTTCTCCAAACTTGTACAAAAACTGCCCTTTCCCATCAAACACTTTCACACAGTTATTTCTGAGATCAGTTACAAAGAACTTTTCCTTGCAATAAACGCAGCTGACTGGACGATCCAGTTTTTCTGGGCCGCTGTCTCCAAACTTAAACACAGGTTCACTATCCATCGTAAACACCTGAATTCTGCTGTTAACATACTCTGTTACAACGATAAAACATCCATCACTTGTAGTACAAACACTTACGGGATTCGTAAACTCTCCATCTCCACTTCCCTTTTTTCCAAAGCTTTTTACAAAGTTCCCTGTCTGTACATTCAACTGCTGTATTCGGTGATTCAATTGATCCGCCACCAGAATCTCGTCATCGTTTATGAACGTGAGATCGTCTGGTTTGTTTAATTGTCCATCCTTGTCTCCATAGGAACCAAGTTTTCGCACAAACTTTCCTGTCTCATCAAATACCAGGACACTGTGACCTCTATGATCAGCCACAGCAATAACACCTTTGCTATTCACTGCAATGCCGGCTGGAGCTTGGAGCGTTTCTCCCTGAAAGTCTAACTTGCCTACAACATTTAACTCTCGTGCTTTAACCAGAATAGAAAATGGACTCTTGGCAAGTTTCTGTCCATTTATCTTTACTTCTATTTTATAAGTACCTGGTACTTTCACTACAAATTTTCCTTGGAAATTTCCATCCTCTTTTTCACTCGTCGCCAAACTCCTCACCTGATCCGCAGGGTCCATGTGTATTTCAACACGATCTGTGTGCTGAGTGTTTCTGATTTCTCCTTCGCTTGTTTTGGGACAAATTAGTAGCTCTGCCTCTATACCAGTTTGAAAATTTTGATCCAGTCCTTTCATGACCGATCCTTGCACATCAGTTTCGCTGAATTTCGTAAATCCCAGACTCAAACTCTCTGGTTCACATGTCGTCACAAATTCTACATACGAGCTAACCGGAAGTGCTGGCATTGTGGTCTTGATGAGGTCTTCGATTCGTTCTTCTACATTTTTCTTGTTTTGCATTATGTCTGAACTTGAGCTTCTCTCAACCAGGTTGTTACTGAACTCAAATGCTTGGTCAAGTTGCTTTTCAAAAGACACAACCGATGCTTTTCCAGAATGTAATTTCTCAATCCTTGACACGCGAGTCTTCTCGAGGACAGTAATGGCTTCACGCTCCAGTTGGCGAAGCTTTCCCATCATCTGTTCGGTTGCTTGAGAGACTTGGCGTTTAGCTGTGGTAATATTTGTTTCCAACTCATGTTCCGTGTTCTCAAATTCACGAATAACATCTCGGCAGACCTCTTTCTTCTCTTTTACGAGCTCAGCTCGGGCAATGATGTTTGCTTTTTCATCGTCCGCTGCCTTTTCAAGCGGAACAACATCGTGGCTTTTGTGATCAGTGGCGATGCAAACTTGACATACACACCTTTGACAGTCAACGCAAAAAAAACGAATCACATCTTTTTTGTGGTAATTCTCTGAGCAAAATGACTGCCTTTTCAACAAGGCCTCGTATTCTGAGGCTTGAAACTGTTGCACTGGTGTGACTTTGTGTCCCTCAAACATAGTTTCTCGAAACACTTCGTGTGCTTTCACACAGTCTGGGCACATAAACTTCTCGCAATCAAAGCAGTAGTTGATCTCAGCGCTCTTCTTCTGGCATGTACTACAGCTGATCTCATTTCCTTCGCCGCTGCGTCGAACTGCAAGAAGACTCAACAAACTGTTGTGCAGAAAACTGCTCGGCATATTATCAAAACGCTTTCCTTCAGGGATGCCAATTTGTGCTTGACACTCGGGGCATGGATAAAACCCCTGTTTTTGTCTCGCTAGTGCATGTCTCTCTAGGCATTCACAGCAGAACGTATGAAGACAAGCAATGGTCTTGGGTTTGGTGTAAGTATCCAAACAAATCGAACATGTTACGTGCTCTTTGAGGTTTTTTAGAAGCGACTCCATCACGAATTGCTGAGAAAAACACAGCCCTGTTTCGTTTGAGATTCCGAGAAACTGAACTTGTATTAGCATTCTATTTAAAGCAGCAAATCAGATCTCTGTAGGATCGCGTGATCTTCGCGCAGAGATTGACAGTTTTACATTGGAATTTTATCCACCTATCGTCTGCTTTCTCTGTCACTGCGTAGTAAAATCGATTTCATAGCGTGACGGAATGTGTCGCTCTACCCGCTGTATCATGAAAAACAACATGCTACGAAGGTTTGGAAATAAACCATTTACCTCATTTTATCGTCGCTACATTTACCACCGTTTAGTGAGTTCGGGATTCCGAGAAACGTCTTTGACACCACACGAGAAATAATCAGGATTCTATGAAAAGAAGCGAATCGGATCTCTTCAGAAGAGATCTTGTGTTCTCTAGAGCAGCATTTAATAGCTTCAGCTCTGGATTTCAATGTTTCTAAGGAAGCGTGAGAGAAACAATTAACGGATGTTTGGTTTTCATGTGCTGTGACGAGAGACTAACGAAAAGGTAAAATCTGCTTTCCTATATTAAGGGAAACTAGCTCTCTAAAGGTTGTAACCTATTTTGATTCGTTTGCATTTGGTGCGGCTCGTGGACCAAGATCAATGTTGAAGGAATTGCGCCCTTACCCCTCCCCTAACCCAAAAACACTCAACTAATAACAAGTTGGGGTTAATGTTGGGTTAGGGGAGGGGTAGGTGCACAGTTGGTCACATAGACAACCAATTGTTGCAGTTATTGTGTCAAGTAAGTTTAGGTGAAAGTTAAAGGGGAAAAAAAAACGCTCGGTTGCGATTCTCCTCTGGCACACTATTTTCAATAAGTGGCAGTCTCTGTAACAGCGGTCCAGGGCATTTTGCATCGGAAAAGAGTTTTGCCTCAAACTTTTATTATCTTTTTCTATTATCTATCATTTATTATCTTTTTAAGTAAGTAAATAAAACCACATTGGTTTCTGGAAATACCTTAAAAAACAATTGAGACATCTCAATAATCAAAGCTGTAGAATTCCTCTTTTGACCTCTTGCGACATCGAAAATTTGAATAGGTGACAAGCTTGCTCCTCGTAACACACTGCATGCTGCAAGAAATCGTTTGTATTCCTTAATTGTGTGATATCTATAGGGTTGGGAAAGGATTTCAATTTTGATAGGTGTTTATTCAGAGGTTCGCCATAATTTATTTAAAGCACCTGTTAGAAAGCTTTCTGAAATTGGTTAAAGGTACTCTTTCTTACTTGGGTGATATTTCTCAAGTGCAGATCAGACCATTAAAAACTCCGGCTGATTCCATTAGTAAGATGTTCGAAAGCTTAGAAATACAAAAACATCTTGCATGTTCCTTCCTAATTTCCTCCGCCGTAGGGACTTCAAACTTTTGGTGATTTTGCTAGCGTGACAGTAAATTGTGCACATTATCTGTCGAGTAAACGCCGACCGTTATATACTGGTTGCTTTATAAATCTTAGATTTGAACCATTTTAAAAAGAAAAGATAGCAGGACAGAGCTTTTAGAATACATCGATTGATACTCTAAACATTTTAAATGGCTAAAATCTGGAAAATGATTTTGTCTCGTGACGAAAAAGGTAAACAAAACGTAACGAATATCACGTTGATTTGTGTTCGGTCACTGTGTTAACGATTAACTTTTTTTTTTAACATTGGTTTATGTTCTTTTATATTTGAGTTCAGAGAACTTAAACTAGTTCAAACCTTTATGAAAATTTCACACCAAACTACAGCATTTTATTTAGTGTAACCGGCGATAACAGCACTAGACTACGGGCAGTCAGGAAGGCTGAAAGGTAAATGCTACACTTTTACCTCCTTAAACGGAAAGTAACAGAAGCAGCGCATTCAAAGAGGTTAAGTTTGGGAAAGGGGAAATCAATCTGACTAAGGGAGCAGTTGTTATTAATCGATGGGGAGGGGGGGGCATAAAAACATTACTGACGCAACTTCCACCACTTCTGGGTGAACTAAAAATTTGAAAAATATCACAAGATTGACAGGTCTATCAGCATTCAGTAGGAAGTTTAATAAAGTCTTTGACACTTGGTCTCGATTGTTGCAGTCTGGTACTTGATCAAGATGGGCTATAAAGAAGTTTGAAAATTATACAGTTTAACCGGCTATCAGCAAAATATTAAAAATGGACTGGTCAGGGTATCCAAACCCGCTTCTCTATCCTTTAAATATTAACTATAAAACAGGTTTTGTGGCCCGTTAAGTTACCGGTACTTTTAAGAAACAAGCACCTGAATTTAATATATGAAGATGGCCCCACAACTTTGGCGAAGATTTCTTTTGGACCCTTGGCAGAAAGATGATAGTCTTGATGCAAAATCAGTAATGAAAAACTGGGGTTTGTCCCTGGTCCTGCTTAGGACTTAGAGCCAAATAAGTATCCGCTAAGAATGTGATCCAAACCCACACGACCCCCTTAAAAAATTTTTCCCGAGTACTGACCTCACTGTCTAGCACCCTGCACTCCTTTTTCTGAGTCCAATAGAACTATCTCCATCTTTACTACCCTTATCTCTATGTCATGTACCCATACCTTAGTACTTCACTTGGTGATACTAGCTTTCATCGCTTGTTCCTTCCCTAACGGAACCCACCTCATTCAGAATCATTTACTTTGCAGAATCATTCAGTTTGATGTAAAACCTATACGTCACAACTCTAGATAAGCCCTTTCTACACTGAGGGCAGGTTTGTTACATTAAGCCAGTAACTGGTAAGGAAGCATGACAATGGTGGAATAAAACTTTTTAATGCTGCTTTCTTTGTATCACAGTCGCTTTGTATCATTTAGCCGCGGGTTGATACAAATTTATCCTCGAGTGTCGACAATATCTCTCACTCGTGAGAAATATTATTGACTTGCATCCACCAGCGGACATATAATGTTCTGTTTAGTCTAGATCTATAGTTACTGAATACGTATTTGAACTTAAAACAATTTAAAACACAAAAGAACATCGAATGTAGAGAACACCAGCACATAAAATCAGCTCACAAAAAAGCTACTTCAACCTCTGACTAAATGTAAAACAAGTTTTCATTCCAAACATACAGCAAAGGTTGGTATAAATAGTTTATTTACCTCCTTGTAGTTCTGATATTGCTTTAGTAACTTTTTATGATATTTACACATAGATATAAACCACTGTATTCTCAAAAAGCGCATTTCAACTGAGTGTCCTACAACCCAATCCAAAGTGATCACAACTGCCAATCATCGAGCTCTTTTCAATTGAGTATCGAAAAAACAAATCCAAAGTGATGACAACTGCCAATCAGAAAAAAAGGTTATCGTGATTATTAGCCAATGAGAACACAGAGTAGAAACAGGCAACCTCCTTAAAGCGCGGGAAAACGCGAGTGACAATGTAATCATTGGTTTTAGTTTTACATTTGATTGGTTAAGATTGTGACGCGAGTTTTCTGGACCAATCACACAACAAAGTAAAGCAAAACCAAAGCAATCCAGCATCACTTTTGATACTCAATTGGAAACTGCTCTAACAAAGGAAATATAACAAAATGCCAAAGATAACTCAAAGAAAAAAACTGGCAAAGAGACTGAAGAGCTGGAAATATGCGAATGGCCCTACTCTACACTCGATCTTGATTAGGCTCGTGCCCGATTGGTCGGGAGGGCGGCATAGGCTTTCTAAACCAATAACAGACTATAGTCAAGCTAAACCAATGCCCATGACTATTTTCGATACTTGTTGAAAATTTCTCTCATATTTTACAATATTACCATACAGGGGCTAGTCTTCACTAATGATTAAGTCGCTTTATACTGACACAGTATTGCGCCACTCGTCAGGTCTGATCTGTAGGGTTATTTTCTGTTGGTTATCCAGGCTTTCTCGTAGTTTATTCTCAGTCATCGTCAGCCTTTGTTCCAAAATTGAAACTGTCTGCAAGAAAAAGGGGCTCAATGAATATGACAATCTCTCCCTAACAATAAAAAATGTCATGAAAAAATTCAAATATCATTGAGTTTAAGCGTAAGCTAATGCATCTCCATCCACAATGCATTCAGCAAGATATCACTTTAACAATGGTCAACACTATCTGAACCTAAAGGAGAACTGTACTCAGTTCATGAGTACAGTGAAAAGTATCCTATAATATCAGTAATTCATTCTTTCAATTTACATTTTCATAATACTTAAAGGAACTTGTTCATGAAAACTCCTGCATGCATAAAATACCTCAATAGCAATGCCAACTTGATGCATTCAAAATACCCCTCAGTCTAAAGACAGTTTCTCAATACATTTCAAATGCAATTCCTGCAAAAGCAACTAAGTTAGGTAGGTGCTATACTATTATCTCCTTAAACAGAAACTAATAAAAGCAGTGCATCCAGTGAGATTAAGTTTGGGAAAGTAAAAATCATTGAAAAATCTTATCAAGGTGACAGTCATTATTTATTGATGGGGTTGGATATAGTGGAGGGGAATCAGCTGTCACAAATGGAGTATCAAGCAGCTCACGAAAGGAGGCACACACCAACAACTGATAGTCTTAAATGCAACCATTGCAGTAGATTGTGCTGCTCACACGCTGGACTTGCAGTGCATCAATGTGCCTGCAGCACTTAACTGTTTCTTAGTCAACATCGCCTGCAATGGACTGCTGATGATGATTAAGGGGACTATAGAACAATTGACTGCTTATGAGAAGAGGGATCAAAAAATATAGCAAAGCCTTATGGAGAGATCAGGTAACACAACCAAAATCCTCCATCCCTCCCTTTGCCCTCACCCCCAACCCCTCCCCCCACAATAAATGATGACCAGCCCCAGAGGAACAAGTGTTAAAAGGGTACCTGAGGGAATTGAAAACATGCCAGGCCCAACTTCCACCACTTCTGGGTTCATAATAGCAAGATTTCTGGGCTCTGCTGCAGCTCTGACCTGTAAAATCAAACAAATTAATTAAGAACCTTTTTAAACATATTCAGCATTTTCAAGCAATAATGAATTGAATGTAAAGGTGATCCAAGATTGTTTTGGTTTTAATTCACTTCACTCTGTGATTGGTCAAGAAAATTTACGTCACTTTCTGGACCAATCAGACTCAAAACTCCAATCAGGTGTGGCCTGATAACTCATGTTTTCTCACTCCTCAGTCAGTTTGTTTGTTTTCACTGTTAGTTCTCATTAGCTGCTCATGTTATTTTCTTTTCATCTGGTTGGTCCAGGAGATTTTTAGGTTTTGGTTTTACACCTCCCCCCTCCCCAGATTGGATGTCAGTCCATTGGAACCCCCCCCCCCCCCCCCACATTTTGTCAGGTTTCCTTGACAGCAGTACCCATTTATAATCCTGGGTGGAGAGGGGTGCTGTGAAAGTAAAGTGTATCACCCAAGAACACAGCAACATGTCCAAGTCTTTAACTCAGAGCTCTAGACATTTACCCCTCACTCCCTGACATTAGCATACATATTCTCCCTACTGTTCTCTACATATTTCCTTAGGTGCTGACAAGGAGAATTTGATTAACAATCAAGAGGGTTTTTTAGTTTGTGATCATTTCCTACTTTCTCATGACCTTAATGTTTGATTCAGGGGTGATATTGAAAGGAGAAATTAGATGCTAATCACTCTTAAGAGAACAGGTTAAGCTGCCATCTCATATTTAATCTTCTTATTTAATCTTATAATTTCCTATTTGATGAATTCACAGCTTGTCCAGACTTACCTTGGGAGCAGCCTCTTCAGGTGCAGTCCTTAGAGGGGGTCATGAGTATGGGGTGTGGGTACAGATGGGGATGCTGCTCTTTTTCTGTGGGAGTCAGTAGCACTGAAAGCATCACAAAAAGCTATTTAACACACTACCAGTCACATGTAGGAGGCTTAACCCTTTCACTCCCACAAGTGACCAAGACAGAATTTCTCCTTACAATATCAATACAATATCAAGCAGGGAAGTGACAAGAATAGAGAAGAATGTCAATCATGGGATTATTAGTTGATCCAATACCAAATTCTCTGAACTAACATCATAAGAATTGTATGGCGTATAGTAAGGAGAATTACTAATTAGATCTTGGGAGTGAAAGGGTTAAGCAGCTAAAAATTAAAAACAAACAAACAAGAACAATCTTGAAGACAAAAATATCTGATATGTTTCAGAGAATTGACAAAAAAAATATTACATGCAATTTTCTATAAACAAAAGTGAAATGACATGAAAAAGCAATACTGATTTTGCTTTTTTAATCTTTTGTACACAGCAGTTCACAAAGAATCTTACACATGCAAACATCACTTGTCAGAAAATATCACAGAGGTGAATAGTGCTTTTCATGTACACTGATTCCTTTGTTCAGAAGAGATCAGCAAGTACTATTCACTGCCAAGCAGGTGAAGAGACAAAATTAATTTCAACCATTTTTCGTCATATTGACAGAAATGAACTAATTTTTTTTGGTTTCTGTATGGTATATATCAAAACAATTATTCACCAAAGTGTTGGTAAATATTGGTGGATATTAACTGAGCCACAAAATATGCATGTTAAACTTGCAGAGAATGCATCTAGACCAGACAGAGACTGGTCTCGACAGACAAGGAAATGCATCTCAAGTACAGTGTTTAAAATCCACCCCTATTCTACGATGCTACAATCTGACAAAACATGACCCTTAAATAACATGAGAATGTCTTATAGAATACAATTCACCTTAACTTTCACTAACTGCACAAGCAAAATTGAAGAAGTGGAGAGAAAAAAAAGCCTTAAATGACTTGTGATGAACTACAAGATTCTCCTTCCACATTGTTCTGTATTACGTTGCAAAAAAGAAAGAAGTTGGTGTTCCATAAAAAATAACCTTAAGGCTCTTTTCTAATCACCCCTTCAACTGATAACCCTTAGAACCCTAAGAGTAACAAGCATCTAATTTCTCCTTACAATATCATCCCTGAATCACACATTAAGGTCATGAAAATACAGGAAATAATCACTGACTAAAGAAGCTCTTGATTGTTCAACAATTTCTCCTTGTCAGCACTTTAGGAAATGTAGAGCAAACAGTATGGAGAATATGCATACTGATGTTAGGGTGTAAAGGATTCACTCACCTTCACTGGTACAGCAGACTTGAGTTGAGCCTTTGCTCTACAGTTTGGACAGTCTTTTGAATGACTAAGTAGAAAATGAGAAAAATAACTTTAATACTTTTTGCTTCATTAACATGTCATTTTATTCTTAGCACTCTTTCAATTATTAATCAATCAATACAATCACATTAGTAAATCAAACTGAAATAAAATTCTCAAATGTTATTGGTTAGAAGCTCGATTTAAGAACCAATAGGATAGAGTCCACACATTATGCCTTTGCAATTCAAGATTACACAAGTTTTTATGAAATAATGACTCTGTTTGACCTATGACTATTTTGTTATTTCTGAATCAAAACATTCTACTATTGTGTGTGGTTGAATAATGTGCAGTCAAATTATTTCACATGACCAAACAGATTTACCTTAAACCTTTACACCCAAACATCAGTATGTATATTCTCCATACTTTTCTCTATACATTCCCAAAGGTGCTGACAAGGAGAATTTGTTTCACAATCAAGGACTTCTTAAGTTGCTGATTGTTTCTTTTATTCTCACAACTTTAATGTGTGATTTAAGGGTGATATTGTAAGGAGAAATTAGATGCTAATCACCCTTAGGGGTTAAAAGGTTACGGGTTAAGATGACTTTAGAACTAAAAAAATGCTCTGTGATATGTCTCACCAAAGCCAGTCCCTGATACAACCAAAACAGAAAGTGTGTGAGCAAGGCAAAGTGTGCACCAATACTATCAGTTCACGACAGATACAACAAAGTAGCCCCTCATTTAAATCTTTCAGGCACTTCTTTGATCTGCTGTCATCTACTATATGAAATAAAAATTTAACATGAGCCCTGGCTATGTAACCATTAATGCAATTGATAATAATTTTCTCCCAGACTTTTGTTGGAGGAATACTTGCAATTTTGATGGAGAATATACAAAGTCATGTAGCATTAAATCGAAAGTAAGAGAAGTATAACTGGGTACCAGAAAAATTTTCATGGAAGCCTGATGAAATGCTGGGGGGGTAACCTTGTGATGAGCTGATATCCCATCTAGGGGGGGAGTGGTGAAACTCCTAGTTGCTTCATGCTAAGGAAGCCAGAATAATCTCCCACTAGTTGGGTCACTTTGCTTGCAAACAGACTTTATTTACTCTTTTTTATCAAAAGTGGCATTAAGGGCTTTTTTCTTCACATCCCTTCAACAATAGACAGATGCCTTCAGTGGAGAGTTGCATCCTACATTTGTAACATTACATAAGATAAAGTTCAGTTTAATTCACTTCTTGGAGTTAAATGTACCTTCACTGATGTTTACTTCTTCCTTTGGATCAGCTTTTTGATCAACTTCAAAAACCTGGGATTGGAAAAGAATATTCATGGTTTTGATACATGCCACAGAACACAATGTACTTCACTCAATGATACCCTGAGAAATTGATAATCCTAATAAAATGTAAAATTCATCTCTTTTAACTCTTGGATTTCCAGAAGTGATTATTATAGTCTGTAAATTTATAATGTCCATATGCTATCTGGTAAATATTCGAATACACGGTACTAAAACTTATCCATAGAAGTTACTGTCTTGATCTGATTATTTAAACAAAGTTTAGCCATTATTTCACAAGACCTCATCCTAAATAATCTTCAATTTAGCTAGAACTTTCATCTGAACATTTGTTTTGGTGAACATTGTCAAGAGGGCCAAAAGCTAACAGTAGATGGAGATGACAATTTAATGAAATCAACAACCCTGTTATAGAGAAAGCCTTGGATCCACTGAATGTGTAAAGCCATGGTTTGGGTTAGATCTCTGAAAATAACCTGTCCTTAGGGTTATAACCCTATAAATTTAATTTCAGTGGTAAAGATATAAGGTAAATTTGTTTTCTCTTTGCCTTTTCTTTAAAAATGATATAAAAAAATAGTAATTTGCCACTTGATAATCATTAAATCAGAAGCCCAAGTTTATCTACCTGCTTATCTTCCATGCTGCCTTTAGTCTTCTTTTCACATGGAGAACTGAAAATGACAAAAATATTTATTTAGAAGTTTGACAAACATATCAGCATTCAAAAGGAAGTTCAGATTAGGTCTTGACACTTGGTCTTATTTGTAACAGTCTGGAACTTGATTTTAGGAACACATACAACAAAATGGTTATGTTAAGGAGGTGTAATAAGTGGGAACCTGTTTCTGGATGATCCTGGTAACTTAAGAGGCCTGTACAGCCGTCTGTTTTCATTCAAGATGAGGGTTTCAGAAGTTGTGAAAATTATACAATACAACTATCAACAAAATATTTAAAATGAACTGGTTAGGGTGTCAGAATCTGCTTCTCTATTGGCTTTAAATATTGACTTTAAAATATGGTTTGGGGCCTGTTAAGTTACTGGGACAGTAATTCAAGAAACAGGCCCCCCAACTTAAGATATGAAGATGCCCCTACACCTTTGGGGAAAATGTATAATTGACCCTTGGAAGAGAGATGATAGTCTTCATGCAAAATCACAAAATAATAAAAAACTGGGGTATGATCTTGATCCCGCTTAAGAGTTACAGACAAAATAGTATCTGCTAAGGGAGCGAAAGAGGCAAGAGGTTGTTGTAATTTCTATGATCTCAACCCACACCACCCCCTTGAAATTTTTTTCCAGAGTATTTATTTCTCTGTCTAGTACCCTACACTCCTTTTCTAGGTCAAGTGACCCTACCTCCATCATTACTACCCCTACTTCTGAGTGTTATGTACCCAATTACCTCACTCCTTCACTTGGTGATGCGGGCTTTTTCCGTTTGCTTCGCCTTCGCACGCTTCCATCGCTTGTTCCTTCCCCAAGGGAGCCCACTTCTTCAGAATCATTCTGGCAAACCTCATGAAAAACATACACATGCTCCGAATCGTAAGCTGACAAACTCTGTCCTTCTTTCGTTTTAACGCCAGCACCTCCAAAGACAACAACATCACCATCGCATAGGACAGCAGAGCTACGCTTTGTTTTGTTGACTAGCAGCCCGTTCAGTCCTTTACAATCAATTCTGAATTTTCCATTGCTGAAATGAATTTCAGCGTGAACACGACTGATCATTAAAGGAGATATCACACTGTCAATAACAACATCTGAATATTCATCACTGGGTCCGAGACGAGTGACAGTCGGTTTTCGGCAAAATTTTTTCTGGTTGTAGAGATGGATCATAGCAATTACCTTCGACCCTCTGCAGACGGAGCATTTTTCTCCTCTGTTTCAGTGTGCAAAAGCCTCTCATACCACTTCAAGATTCTTCTTGACTGTGTTCTTGAAGTACTCTCCAAGCGGCCATTTTAACAGTACGACACGATATTCGGAAATCGTTCGGACAAGATCGGAAAAGCTCGGGTGTAACTTCTCGTTAGCAAAATCAGGAATAGGGAAAAGGATAACGGATATGAGGAATGAATGTGAAAGTGATGTTTTGTTTTCTCGCGGATCTCTGTCATGCTCACATCGCTCGTAGGCTCGATACGCGCGAACTGTGTTGATCAGCATGCAAAGTTTTGTACTTTTAATTGAATTTAGATGTTTCCGAACCCAGTCTGTTCGGACAGTGTATGCACAAAATAGGGAATTTTTCCCCTTGATGCTGTCGTTGTGTGGCATCGTGAAAGTTTGAATATACAGCAAAGGTCGGTAATAATAGTTAATTAATTAATTAATTAATCTGATTGCGGTTCTTATATTGCCATAGTAACTTTATATGATATGTACACACAGATATAAAACAGTGTATTCTTAAAATGGGTACCCAAAAGCCGTGCCCCCCGTTTCTAAGGCAGTGTTCACACTTGGTGCCCGGGCACCGTGCCCGGGTTCTATTCTACGCCGGGCACCAATGTGAACACACCTTTTTTCCTGGTACCCACGCCAGAATTCGGGCACGGTGCCGGTGCGAGACCTTGTACTCGGGCACTAAACTGGGCACTGAGTCCTTGTGTGAACACATTTTTCGTTGGTGCCCTGGCACTTTACCCACAAACCACTTGTTTTCGTACCCACAATTCCTTGTCCCACTCGAGATTTCAATAGTGAGCGTGTGCTCTGTTTATTGAATGTGAACATATCTTCAGACTGGGTACCGTGTGTCTGAACACAGCACCATTTTGTGCCGGTGCCCGGGTACTAGTGCCCGGGCACCAAGTGTGAACACTGCCTAAGACTCGTACTCGTGTCTTGTTGGAGGGAGGATGTTTTAAAATGGATATTGATCCGTGGTTGATATGTGTAAACTTTTCATTGGACCAAACTCTTTTGCTTCTTTCCCCCTGACATGGGTCCCTCTTCAACCCCTGGTATTCTCCTCAATGTGTGTTAGCATGATGGGGTCATTAACAGGAGTGCATCCCACTCCACCCCCAAGGCGCTTGGTTTTCTAAAATACTTCCCTGTTCAGAAATGTTTGCACACCAAACGTGTTAGCACATCCAGCTAGCCCACAATGAGCTCCAGTGTCATGCTCAGTTTTGGAGGAATATCTCTTCTTTCCAGGGGTGTGGTGAGGGGAGGCTGTGTAATTGGAATGCCTCCCAAACCATCAGCTTCCCCAGTCCTCCCTGTTACTTCATCTAATTTGCTCTGTCTCTGACGAATGAAAATTTGCAAGACAACATCTTGGTTAACTTTGCTCTTCAACTAAACCAAGTGAGGTGGAAGGATTTCTCGTGAACTTCAACTCTTAGCTTTCATTTGATGCTATCTGGCAAAGTCAAATAATAATTCTCAATAGCTTACTTCATCCAATGGAGAGTTTTAAGTACAACAAAAAACTGTTGAACAGTGAATATGGTGAAAAATATCCTATAATATCAGTAATTCATTCGATCAATTTACATTTTTATAATACTTAAAGAAACTTATTCTTAAAAATTCATCCATGTATGAAAAACCTAAATAGAAATGCTACCTTCATGCATTCAAAACACTTCTCAGTCTTAAGATGATTTCTAATCACATTTTAGACGTAATTCCTCCAAAAGCAACTAAGTACTAAGAAATTGTCAAATTGTTTACAGCTTAATCATGCAAGCCACTGTCCATGAGTGGTCATTAAAGAATTGGATGTAAAAGCATGCTCCATCTGACAAGTCAATTAATATTATCGAGCTCAACTATCAGTCTCCCAAAATATGCTCATGGAAGAGTCTACTTAAACCTGCTGAAAATATATAAAGTAAATAAGTAAAAATTATCAGCAACAATTAACACTACTCAGTACCACTGTACAGTTACTTTGCAGAAATGTATATTTTGCCTTTAAAATACTCCTATGTCTTTAAGCGGTTATAGAGCTTATTCTCGTTTGAAATTGATTTCATGCTTTATCAAAACTATATTCTTGCACGTGATTGGTTAATACCGGCCCAATTTGAACACCAATAGGACTGTGTATGCATTATGCTTGCGATTGGACAATTGAATAGAACAGTTGACATGTCATGCCGATGTAAGTAAACAGTTCTCATCATATGCACGCTCTGTTGATTTTTTTGTATTATCAAAAGTGGGGCAAAATTACTGAATACTGATTGGATAAGACAGAATGCATTTTTTCTTAAATCACTTGATGCTGATTGAGTCTTTTTGCTGTAGGTGGCAACCAGTTATTGATTGCAATTTAACTGAATGAAGCCGTGTGATGTTGGTAACTGTACTTTCAGAATAAAATGTTCATTGAATCTATTGGTCAGTTAGATCTGTTTTGACATTAGTAGCAGTATTGAAAGGGCTAAATCATGTAGACATTGTGCGCAAATGCAATTCCCTCAAAAAATTTTCCCTTTATGTGATAAACAAGTAATCGCAAGTGCCCTCGGGCCAATGGGATCGGAAATACAAAACATAAAACCAATGGGTGGTTGCTTTCTAAACTATTGATTGACAAATCTGACTCTCACTTTGCAGCCGTCTGATTTTGTCAATCACTAGTACGATTAGAGATCAGATTGGAGTCCACTCAATCCTATTACTATTATCAATATACGACACAAACAATCACATTACCGAAATGATGAATCAACAGTTCTTTGAACTCTCCAAAGAAAATTAGAAGGCGGGTTGCTGATTCTAGCCATTTTCTTTCCAATTCTCTTACGACAAATGACATGTCACAATTTTCCGTAAATTAATAAAGTAATAAAACTCAAAGATATTTGCTAAAGGTTTGCTTTTGAAAAATTGATTGTTGCTTTCAGAAATGGACGTTCACTTCAGAATGTAAACTTCTTTTCCGCGGAAGCCTGTGACCAAAATCCGATCATCTAACATTGAGGTAACACTCCAGGACAATCCAAATTGAATATTTGAACTTGTCTTTCCAGTGAAAGCTCCTTCCAGAGTAAACTGTTGAATGCGAATGTTCCTCGCATCATATACCAAAACGTTGTTATGTTTGTCAAAACATAAGCCATACGGCGTATCCATCTGTCCATCACCGTGTCCCAAATTTGTACAGAAATTGTCCTCTCTCATCAAACACTTTCACACAGTTATTATTCTTGTCAGTTACAAAGAACTTTTCCTTGTAACAAACGCAGCTGGTGGGATGATCCAGCCTTTCTGGGCCGTTGTCTCCAAACTTAAACACAGGTTCACCATCCATTGTAAACACCTGAATTATGCTGTTAGCAAACTCCGTTACAACGATAAAACGTCCGTCACCTGTAATACAAACACCTACAGGAGACACAAACTCTCCATCTCCACTTCCCTCTTTGCCAAAGCTTTTCACAAAGTTCCCTGTCTGTACATTCAATTGCTGTATTCGGAGCTCATTACTTATGGGCTCCTGGTTACCGGTACTTTCAAGAAACAGGTCACTGAACTTAATCTATGAAGATGGCCTTACCCCTACGGCGAAAATTTCTTTTTGACCCTTGGCAGAAGGATGATAATCTTCATGCAAAATCAGTTAAACAAGATCGGGCTTTGATCTTGATCCTACTTCAGAGTTACAGACAAAATATTATCTGCTAATGAGGTGAAAGAGGCATCAGGTGTTGTTGTTGTTGTTGTTTATTTCTGCATATTTCTATTTTATAAACCCACACCACCCCCTTAAAAATCTTCCCAGAGTATTTACCTCTCTGTCTAGTACCCTGCACCCCTTTTTCTGGGTCAAGTGGCCCTATCTTTACCTTTACTACCCCTACCTCTCTATCATGTACCCATACCATAGTACTTCACTCGGTGATAAAGGCTCCCATCGCTTATTCCTTCCCCAAGGGAACCCAATTCATTCGGAATCATTCTGCGTTTCGGAAACCAGTCAGTTCGGACAGTGTATGCACCAAACAAGATATTTTGCCCCCTGATGCTGTTGTTGTTCGGCATTTGAAAGGTTGAAAAAGATAATATGTAACATTTCTAGATAAGCCCTTTCTACATAGAGGGCAGATTTGTTACATTAATCCAGTAGCAGGCATGGAAGCATGACAGTGGTGTAAATAAAACTTTTTTATTCGGCCTTCTTTGTATCACAGTTCAGTTACTCTAAATGTAAATGGTAGGTTCCCTAAGCACTAGGCCTAGTCTCTGCCGAGATTTTGCCATTCGACACTACGTTAAATCTCAGCGCACGTGTGTTTTCATCGCTTGTTATTTTCGCTTTTATTTTTCGGATGAGGATCGTTTAACTAGACTTACATCGAAGAAAAAGAACATTACGGAACCATTACGGATATTGTAGCACTTTTCAAGGTTACGGAAAAGGACACTTACTTGTTTGAAAGGATTTATCATACAGCATTGTATTCGAACAGTGTGCAGATCGTAGTTGATCGGATCGAATAAAACGTGGTATTGACACTGAATTGACGGCTGTTACACAAAATCTTTTTGACAACCCTGAGAAGGCATACATGGCCGTGGGTTGATACAAATTTATCCTCGAGTGTCGACAACATCTCTCTTTTGTGAGAGATATTATAAACTCGTATCCACCAGCGGACAAATAACGTTCTGTTTAGTCTAGGTCTAAAGTTACTGAATACGTATTAAACGAAAAACAATTTTAAAACACATAAGAACATTGAATACAGAGAACACCAGCAAATAAAATCAGCTAATAGAAAAGCTATTTCAACCTCCGACTAAATGTAAAACAAGTTCTCATTCCAAACATACAGCAAAGGTAGGTAAAAATATTTCATTAATCTACTTGTAGTTCTGCCATTGACTTAGTAACTTTATGTGATATTTACACATAGATATAAAACACTGTACTCTAAAAAAAGCGCATTTCAACTGAGTGTCCTACAACCCAATCCAAAGTGATCACAACTGCCAATCATCGAGCACTTTTCAATTCAGTATCGAAAAACCAAAACCAAGGTAATCACAACTGCCAATCAGAAAAAGATTTCCATGATTATTAGCCAATGAGAACTCAGAGTAGAAACAGCCAACCCCCTTAAAGCGCGGGAAAACGCGAGTGATCAGGTCGTGTTTGGTCTTAGTTTTACATATGATTGGTTAAGATTGTGACGCGAGTCTTTCTGAGTTTCTGTGGACCAACCACACAAAGAAGTAAAGCAGAACCAAAGCAATACAGCATCACTTTCGATACTCAGTTGGAAACTGCTCTAGAAAAGGAAATATAGCAAAAGGCCAGAGATAACTCAAAAGAAAAACTAGCAAAGAGCCTGAAGCGCTGGAAATATACGAATGGCCCTATTCCAACACTCGATCATGATGAGGCACGTACTTGATTGGTCAAGAGGGCAGCATAGGCTCTCTAAACCAATAACAGACTACAGTCAAGGTAAACTTATGCCCATGACTATATCCATGACTACTTTCGACACTCAATTGAAAATTTCTTTTATAGTTTACAATATTACCATACAAAAATTAGTCTTAAAATAATTCTGAACATGACTAATGATTGAGTCTCTAGATACTGATGCTGTATTGCACTACTCGTTAGGTCTGATCTGTAGAGTTATTTTCTGTTGGTTATCCAGGCACTCTCGTAGTTTATTCTCAGTCCTAGTCAGACTTTGTTCCAAACAAAAAAGTGGCTCAATGAATATGACAATCTCTCCCCTACACCAAAAAATATCGTAAAAAACTCAAATATCATTGAGTTTAGGCGTAAGCTAATAAATCTCCACGTTGCACGAAATCTTTCACTCGTCTCTGTACAACAAAAAACTCATATAAGAATGTTCATGACCTTTTTCCCGACGGGAGCCATGGACTTGATAGCTAATTGCTGTTTCAGAAATGAACCTCATCTCGCGACCAGGTATTCCTTTTTCTAGGGGGAGGGGGAAGAGAGAAAGAGCAACTAGAGTGCTTCCCCACCATCTTTTCCCTACCTCCCCACCCCCGGCACCTGATCCAGGCTAAAGGAATGGTGTTTTAAAATGGATATTGATTAATAGCTGATAGGTGTAAACTTTTCATCAGGCCACACCCTTTCGCTCCTTTCTCCCTAACATGGGTCCCCTTCAACCCCTAGTATTCTCCCCGATGAATAACAGCATGATGGGATCATTAACAGGAGTGTATCCCCCGTCCCCAACCCCAGGGCTCTTGGTTTCTGAAATAATTCCTTGTTCAGAAATGTTTCCACAACAAAAGACTGTATAAGCACACCCAGCTGGCCCACAATTTACTCCAGTGTCATGCTCAGTTGTAGAGGAATATGTCTTCTTTCTAGGGGTGTGGTGAGGGGAGGCTGTGTAGCTGGAATGCCTCCCAAACCATCAGCCTCTCCAGTCCTCCCTGTTACTTCATCTGATTTGCTCTGTCTCTGAACAATCAAAATGTGCAATACAACATCTTGGTTAACTTGGCTCTTAAACTGAACCAAGTAAGGCAGAAGGGGTTCTTGTGAACTTTACATCTTAGCTTTCAACTGATGCAATCTGGCAAAGTCAAAAATAATCCTAAATACCCTTCTTCATCCAAAGAAGAGTTTTTAGGACAGCAAAAAGATAACTAATCTATTACTCATGCAGCCATTCTTGTTGCACAGTAACACACGTTTGAAAATCAAACAAGTACATTTATTCACAATGCTGTCAATAAGTTATTTGTTTTATCGATAGTCAATGCTATAGAAACTTAAAGGATAAGCACTTTAGAACAGTTCATGAATACAATGGAAAATATCCTGTAATATCTGTAATTCATTCAATCAATCGACACTTTTATAATACTTAAAGGAACTTATTAATGAAAACTCAGCATGCATAAAATACCTAAATAGAAATGCAAACTTGATGCATTCAAAACACTCCTCAGTCTTTAGACGGTTTCTAATAACAATTTAAATGTTATTCCTCCAAAAGTAATGAAGCACTACGAAATTGTTGAATTGTTTACAGCTTAATCATGCAAGCTGCTGTCAATGTGTTAATTTAAAAATTTGATACAAATCATGCTTCATTTGATGAGAGAATTACTATTCTTTAACTTAACCAAAACTCTACCAAAATATGCTCAGGGAAAAGTCCACTACATGCTGGAAAAATGCAAAGTTGATAAGTAAAATGTATCATCAACAATTTACATTAATCAATGCCACTGTACATTTATTTTGCAGAAATGTGTTTTTTTTTTTTGCCTTAATAATACTCCTAAATCTTTGAGCGGTTACAAAGCTTAATCTCGTTTGAAATCGATTTTGTGGTCTGTCAAAACTATAACAAAATTCCGGCATGTGATTGGTTATCACCAGCTCGATTTGAGCACCAATTGAACAGTGCAGGTCTCATGCTTGTAACTGCACAATTGAATAGAACAGTTGACATGTCATGCCTGTGTAAATGGACAATGCGTGTCATATGCAAGCGCTGTTGTCGCGCATTTCGGCGACTGAACCGTTGTCTTTTCGTGAAAACGTATAACCGATGTCTAGTTTCTTTTTTAAACTAGTGATTGACAAATGGGACTCCCCGTTCGTAGTCGTCCGATTTTGTCAATCACTTGTATGATTATAGACCGAATTGGACTCCACACAGTCCTATTACTATAATTTAATAAAAGCTCACACAATCACATTTCTGAAGTGATGAATCAACAATTCTTTGAAACTGTCCTTGAAAAATTAGAAGGCAAGTTGCTGATTCTAGCCATTTTCCTTCAAGTTCTCTTGTGACACGTGACATGTCACAGTTTTCCGTAAAGTAATAAAACAATAAAACTTACAGATATTCGCAAAAGGTTTGCTTACGAAGAATTGATAGTTACTTTCAAAAATGGGCATTCATTTCAGAATGTAAACTTCTTTCTTTCCGAAGTCTGCGACCACAATCCGATCATCTAGCATTGGGGTGACACTCCACGGCCATCCAAACTGAATATTTGAACTTGTCTTTCCAGTGAAAGTTCCTTCCAATGTAAACTGTTGAACTCGATTATTTCCCCAATCACATAAGAAAAGGTTATTATGTTTGTCAACACATAAGCCATACGGCTTATCCATCTGTCCATCACCGTTTCCTTTTTCTCCAAACTTGTACAAAAACTGTCCTCTCTCATTAAACACTTTCACACAGTTATTATTCATGTCAGCTACAAAGAACTTTTCCTCGTAACAAACGCAGTCGGTGGGATGATCCAGCCTTTCTGGACCGCTGTCTCCAAACTTAAACACAGGTTCACCATCCATTGTAAACACCTGAATTCTGCTGTTATTAAAATCCACTGCAACGATAAAACGTTCATCACTTGTAATACAAACACTTACAGGATTCTCAAACTCTCCATCTCCACTTCCCTTTTTTCCGAAGCTTTTCACAAAGTTCGCTGTGTGTACATTCAACTGCTGTATTCGGTGATTAGAGTCATCTGCCACCAGAATCTCGTCATCGTTGAGGAATGTGACGTCAGCTGGATTCTTTAATCGTCCATTCTTGTCTCCATAAGAACCAAATTCATACCAAAATCCTTTCTCATCAAATAGCAGGATACAGTGTCTTTCATAATCAGCCACAGCAATAACACCTTTACTGTTCACTGCAATACCGGCAGGACCTTGCAGCTTTTCTCCCCGAACGTCCAACTTGCCTATAACATTTAACTCTCGTGCTTTGACCAGAATAGAAAATGGACTCCGGGCAAGTTTCTCTCCATTTATCTTTAATTCTATTTTATAAATACCTGGTACTTTCGCTACAAATTTTGCTTGGAAATTTCCATCTTCTTTTTCACTCGTCACCAAGCTCCTCACCTGATCAGCAAGGTCTATGTGTATTTCAACACGATCTGTGTGCTGAGTGTTTCTGATTTCTCCTTCCCTTGTTTTGGGACAAATTAGTAACTCTGCCTCTACACCAGCTTGGAAATTCTGATCCAGTCCTTCTACGGCCGATCCTTGCACATCTGTTTCGCTGAATTTCGTAAATCCCAGACTCAAACTCTCTGGTTTACATGTCGTCACAAATTCTACACACGAGCTAGCCGGAAGTGCTGGCATTGTGGTCTTGATGAGGTCTTCGATTCGTTCTTCTACATTTTTCTTGTTTTGCATTATGTCTGAACTTGAGCTTCTCTCAACCAGGTTGTTACTGAACTCAAATGCTTGGTCAAGTTGCTTTTCAAAAGACACAACCGATGCTTTTCCAGAATGTAATTTCTCAATCCTTGACACGCGAGTCTTCTCGAGGGCAGAAATGGCTTCGCGCTCCAGTTGGCGAAGCTTTCCCATCATCTGTTCGGTTGCTTGAAAGACTTGGCGTTTAGCTGTGGTAATGTTTGTTTCTAACTCAAGTTCCGTCTTCTCAAATTCACGAATAACACCTCGGCAAGCCTCTTTCTTCTCTTTGACCAGCTGCGCTCTGGCAATGATGTTTACTTTTTCATCGTCAGCTGCCTTTTCAAGCGGAACAACATCGTGGCTTTTGTGATCTGTGGCGATGCAAACTTGACATACACACCTTTGACAGTCAACGCAAAAAAAACGAATCACATCTTTTTTGTGGTAATTCTCTGAGCAAAATGACTGCCTTTTCAACAAGGCCTCGTAGTCTGCGGCTTGAAACTGTTGCACTGGTGTGACTTTGTGTCCCTCAAACATAGTTTCTCGAAACACTTCGTGTGCTTTCACACAGTCGGGGCACATAAACTTCTCGCAATCAAAGCAGTAGTTGATCTCAGCGCTCTTCTTCTGGCATGTACTACAGCTGATCTCACTTCCTTCGCCGCTGCGTCGAACATCAAGAAGACTCAACAAACTGTTGTGCAGAAAACTGCTCGGCAGATCATCAAAGCGATTTCCTTCGGGGATGCCAATTTGTGCCTGACACTCGGGGCATCGATAAAACCCTTGTTTTTGGCTCGTTAGTGCATGTCTCTCCAGGCATTCACAGCAGAACGTATGAAGACAAGCAATGGTCTTGGGTTTGGTGTAAGTATCGAAACAAATCGAACATGTTACATGCTCTTTGAGGTTTTTTAGAAGCGACTCCATCACGAATTGCAGATAAAAACACAGCTTTGTTTTGTTTGAGATTCCGAGAAACTGAACTTGGATTAGCATACTATTTAAAGCAGCGAATCAGATCTCTGTAGGATCGCGTGATCTTCGCGTAGAGATTGATAGTTTTACATTGCAATTTTATTCACATATTGTCTACTTTCTCTATCACAGCGTACTAAAATCGATTCCATAGCGTGACCCAATGTGTCGCTCTACCTGCTGTATCATGAAAAACAACATGCTACGAAAGTTTGGAAATAAACCATCTACCTCATTTTATCATCGCTACATTTACAGCCGTTAAATGAGTTTGGGATTCCGAGAAACTTGTTTGACACCACACGAGAAATAATCAGTATTCTATTAAAAGCAGCGAATCGGATCTCTTCAGAAGAGATCGTGTGTTCTCTAGAGCGGCATTTGATAGCATCAGTTCTGGATTTCAATGATTCTGAAGAAGCGTGAGAGAAATAATTAACGGATGTCTGGTTTTCAAGAGCTGTCACGAGAGCGGACTCACGAAAAGGTAAAATCTGGGTGAAAAAAAGAAGGACTAGAGATGAAGGAGTCGCCCACTTAACTAAGCTCCAATACCAAACTTAGGAAGGCTAATTGAACTGGTAAACGCTACACTTTTACCTCCTTAAACGGGAAGTAATATTCAAGCAGCGCATTCAGGGAGATTAACTTTGGGAAAGGAAAAATCAATCTAACTAAGCTTAGGGAGCGGTCTTTATTAATCGATGGGGGAAAGAAGGGGGGGGGGATAAAAACATGACCTGTGCGACCTCCACCACTTCTGGATAAACTAAAAGTTAAAAAAAGTATTACAAGATTGACAGGTTTATTAGCATTCAGTTGGAAGTTTCATAAAGTCTTGGTCTCGTTTGTTGTAGTCCGGTACTTGATTGTAGGAACAAGTACTTCAAAATGGGTTTGCTAGTCTAAATAACAAGTTTAGGAAGTGTAATAAGTGGGGGACTTTCTCTTGAAAGGCCTGATACCTTATGAGGCCTGTAAAGCAGTTCTGTTTACAATCAAAATAGGCTTTAAAAAATTTTGAAAATTATTCAGTTAAACTATCAATAAAATATTTAAAATGGACTGGTTAGGGTATCCGAACCAGCTTCTCTATTCTTTAAATATTAACTATAAAATAGGGTTTGTGGCCCGCTAAGTTACCGGTACTTTTAAGAAACAAGCCTCTGAGTTTAATATATGAAGATGGCCCTACAACTTTGGCGAAGATTTCTTTTTGACCCTTGATTGGTCAAGAAGGCGACAATGGCTTTCTAAACCAATAACAGACTATAGTCAAGCTAAACCAATGCCCATGACTATATCCATGACTATTTTCGACACTTAGTTGAAAATTTCTTATATAGTTTACAATATTACCATACAAAGTCTAGTCTTAAAAGAATTCTGAACATGACCAATGATTAAGTCTCTAGATACTGATGCTGTATTGCACTACTCGTTAGGTCTGATCTGTAGAGTTATTTTCTGTTGGTTATCCAGGCATTCTCGTAGTTTATTCTCAGTCCTCGTCAGCCTTTGATCAAAAATTAATACGGTCTGCGACAAAAAGTGGCTCAATGAATATGAAAATCTCTCCCCAACACCAAAAAATGTCGTAAAAAAGTCAAATATCATTAAGTTTAAGCGTAAGCTAATACCTCTCCATGTTGCACGAAATCTTTGCCTCGTCTCTGTACAACAAAAAACTCATATGAGACCGTTCATGACCTTTTTCCCGTCGCAAAAATTCATGAAAACTCCTGCATGTACAAAATACCTAAATAGATATGCAAACTTGATGCATCCAAAACACTCCTCAGCCTTTAGACAGTTTCTATAACAATATTTTAAATGTCATTCCTCTTTGAGGGCCACAAGTTTATTAGCCTTTGGCTATTAAGTGCCACCCTCTTTAAATAAAGGCTTTACCTCCAAAAGCAATAAAGTACTATAAAATTGTTTACATTGTTTACAATGTAATCATGCAAGCTGCTGTCAATGTGATAATTAAAAAATTAGATACAGAGGCGTGCTCCATCTGATGAGAGAATTACTATTATTTAACTTAGCTAAAACTCTGCCAAAATATGCTCACAGAAAAGTCTACTTTAACATGCTGAAAGATGTAAAGCTGATAAGTAAACATTAGCAACAACAATTTACATTAATCAATGCCACTGTACATTTATTTTGCAGAAATGCATTTTTTGCCCTTACAACACTCCTACATCTTTAAGTGGTTACAAAGCTTAATTTTGTGGTCAATCAAAACTCTAAAAAAATTCTTGCATGTGATTGGTTATCACTAGACCAATTGGACAGTGCTTGTAACTGGACAATTAAATAGAACAGTTGACATGTCATGCCTGTGTAAGTGAATAGTGTGTGTTATATGCATGCGCTGTTGTCTCGCGCATTTCGGCAACTGAACCATTGTCTTTTCATGAAAACGTATAACCGATGTCTAGTTTCTTTCTTAAACTGGTGATTGACAAATGGGACTCCAACTTCCCAGTCATTTGATTTTCTCAATCACTCATATGATTACAGACCAAATTGGACTCCATTCAGTCTTATTACTATAATTAATTAAAAGCACAAACAATCACATTATTGAAGTGATGAATCGACAATTCTTTGAACTCTCCTAAAAAAATTAGAGAGCAAATTGCCGATTCCACCCATTTTCTTTCGATTTCTCTTTCATGTCACAATTTTCCGTAAATTAATAAAACAATAAAACTTATAGATATTCGCAAAAGGTTTGCTTACAAAGAACTGATAGTTACTTTCAAAATTGGGCATTCATTTCAGAATGTAAACTTCTTTCCCTTTGTAGTCTGTGACCAAAACCCGATCATCTAGCATTTTGGTAACACTCCAGGACCCTTGGAATTGGATATTAGTACTTGTCTTTCCAGTGAAAGTTCCTTCCTGTGTAAACTGTTGAATGCGATTATTCCCCTTCTCACACAAGAAAACATTGTTATGTTTGTCAACACATAAGCCATACGGCTCATTCAACTGTCCATCACCGTTTCCTTTTTCTCCAAACCTGTACAAAAACTGTCCTCTCTCATCAAACACTTTCACACAGTTATTAACCTTGTCAGTTACAATGAACTTTTCCTCGTAACAAACGCAACTGAGTGGATGATCCAGCCTTTCTGGGCCGCTGTCTCCAAACTTAAACACTGGTTCACCATCCATTGTAAACACCTGAATTCTGTTGTTAGAATACTCCGTTACAACGATAAAACGTCTATCACTTGTGATACAAACACTTCCAGGATTCTTAAACTCTCCATCTCCACTTCCCTTTTTTCCAAAGCTTTTCACAAAGTTTCCTGTATGTACATTCAACTGCTGTATTCGATGATTACATTGATCCGCCACCAGAATCTCGTCATCGTTTAGGAACGTGACGTCGTCTGGTTTATTTAATTGTCCATTCTTGTCTCCATAAGAACCAAGTTTTCGCACAAACTTTCCTATCTCATCAAATACCAGTATACAGTGACCTTCATAATCAGCCACAGCAATATCGCCTTTACTGTTCACTGCAATGCCGGCTGGACCTTGCAGCATTTCTCCCTGAACGTCCAACTTGCCTACAACATTGAACTCTCGTACTTTTACCGGAATAGAAAATGGACTCTTGGCAAGTTTCTGTCCATTTATCTTTACTTCCATTTTATAAGTACCTGGTACTTTTGCTACAAATTTTGCTTGGAAATTTCCATCTTCTTTTTCACTCGTCGCCAAACTCGTCACCTGATCCGCAGGGTTCATGTGTATTTCAACACGATCTGTGTGTTGAGTGTTTCTGATTTCTCCTTCGCTTGTCTTGGGACAAATTAGTAGGTCTGCCTCTACACCAGCTTGAAAATTCTGATCCAGACCTTCCACGTCCGATCCAGACCTTCCACGTCCGATCCTTGCACATCAGTTTCGCTGAATCTCGTAAATCCCAGACTCAAACTCTCTAGTTCACATGTCGTCACAAATTCTATAAACGAGCTAACGGGAAGTGCTGGCATTGAGGTCTTCATGAGGTCTTCGATTCGTTCTTCTACATTTTTCCTGTTTTGCATTATGTCTGAACTTGAGCTTCTTTGAACCAGGTTGGTACTGAACTCAAATGCTTGGTCAATTTGCTTTTCGAAAGAGACAACCGATGCTTTTACAGAAGTCAATTTCTCAATCCTTGACACGCGAGTCTTCTCGAGGGCAGAAATGGCTTCGCGCTCCAGTTGGCGAAGCTTTCCCATCATCTGTTCGGTTGCTTGAGAGACTTGGCGTTTAGCTGTGGTAATGTTCGTTTCTAACTCAAGTTCCATCTTCTCAAATTCACGAATAACACCTCGGCAAGCCTCTTTCTTCCCTTTGACCAGCTGCGCTCTGGCAATGATGTTTACTTTTTCATCGTCAGCTGCCTTTTCAAGCGGAACAACATCGTGGCTTTTGTGATCTGTGGCGATGCAAACTTGACATACACACCTTTGACAGTCAACGCAAAAAAAACGAATCACATCTTTTTTGTGGTAATTCTCTGAGCAAAATGACTGCCTTTTCAACAAGGCCTCGTAGTCTGCGGCTTGAAACTGTTGCACTGGTGTGACTTTGTGTCCCTCAAACATAGTTTCTCGAAACACTTCGTGTGCATTCACACAGTCTGGGCACATAAACTTCTCGCAATCAAAGCAGTAGTTGATCTCAGCGCTCTTCTTCTGGCATGTACTACAGCTGATCTCCTTTCCTTTGCCACTGCGTCGAACAGCAAGAAGACTCAACAAACTGTTGTGCAGAAAACTGCTCGGTAGATCATCAAAGCGATTTCCTTCGGGAATGCCAATTTGTGCCTGACACTCGGGACATGGATAAAACCCTTGTTTTTGGCTCGTTAGTGCATTTCTCTCCAGGCATTCACAACAGAACGTATGAAGACAAGCGATGGTCTTTGGTTTAGTGTAAGTATCGAAACAAATCGAACATGTTACATGCTCTTTGAGGTTTTTTAGAAGCGACTCCATCACGAATTGCAGATAAAAACACAGCTTTGTTTTGTTTGAGATTCCGAGAAACTGAACTTGGATTAGCATACTATTTAAAGCAGCGAATCAGATCTCTGTAGGATCGCGTGATCTTCGCGCAGAGATTGACAGTTTAACATTTCAGTTTTATTCACATACTGTCTACTTTCTCTATCACAGCGTACTAAAATCGATTCCATAGCGTGACCGAATGTGTCGCTCTACCTGCTGTATCATGAAAAACAACATGCTACGAAAGTTTGGAAATAAACCATCTACCTGATTTTATCATCGCTACATTTACAGCCGTTTAATGAGTTTGGGATTCCGAGAAACTTGTTTGACACCACACGAGAAATAATCAGTATTCTATTAAAAGCAGCGAATCGGATCTCTTCAGAAGAGATCGTGTGTTCTCTAGAGCGGCATTTGATAGCATCAGTTCTGGATTTCATTGTTTCTAATGAAGCGTGAGAGAAATAATTAACGGATGTCTGGTTTTCAAGAGCTGTCACGAGAGCAGACTAACGAAAAGGTAAAGTCTGTTTACCTATGTTAAGGGAAACTAGCTCTCTAAAGGTTGTAACCTATTTTGATTCGTTTGCGTATCGCATTTGGTGCGGCTCGTGGGCTAGGATCAATGTCAAAGGAATTGCGACCCTACCCTTCCCTTAACCCAAAAACAGTCAACTAATAACAACTTAGGGTTAATGTTGTGTTAGGGGACGGGTAGGTGCATAGTTGTGTCAAGTAAATTTAGTTGAAAGTTAAAGAGGAAAAGAAAACGCTCGGCTGCAATTCTTCTCTGCAGCACTATTTTCAATAGGTGGCAATCTCTGTGAGAGCGGTCCAAGGCATTTTGCATCGGAAAAAAGTTTCGCCTCAAACTTTTCCCATTTTATTATCTTTTGTAGTAAGTAAATAAAACCTTGTTGGTTTATGGAAAAACGTTGAAAAACAATTTAGAGCTCTCAATAAGTAATGCTGCAGAAGGCCCTTCTGCTTTCTGAAATTGGTCAAAAGTACTCTTTCTTTCTTAGGTGAAATTATTAGAAATTATTCAGCGTTAATTGATTTCCGGTTGATGTTTTGCGTTAAGTGACAGATGGTATAACAATAGGATCATATTATATATTTAAAATAAGATGGACCAGAGCGTGAGACTAGTGACAGTGTGACAGAGAGGGAGATCAAGTTGAGTTTATAAGATAAAACGTGAAGTTTCAGAACATAGCCGACTCTTAAGTCTCATTTCCGACGTCTCAAGTCTTGACCAGACCATTAAAGACTCCGGCTTACTTCTTCTAATAAGATGTTCCAAAGCATAGAAATATAAAAGCATCTCGCACTTTCCTTCCTAATTTCCTTCTTCGTAATGACTTCAAACTTTTTATGATTTTGCTGGCGTGACAATAGATTATACAATTTAGTCTGTTGAGCAAACTCCGACCGTTCTATATTGATAGCTTCATGAATCTTCGATTTGAACCATTTTAAAAGGAAAAGATAGTAAGACAGAGCTATTAGAATACGTTAATTGATATTCTAAACAGCTAAAATCTGGTAAATGATTTTGTCTCGTGACGAAAAAGGTTAACGAAACGTAACGAATATCAAGTTGATTTGCGTTCAGTCAACGTGTTATTTGTGTTTAGGGAACTTGAACTAGTTCAAACCTGTATGAACATTTCAAACCAAACTACAGCATTTTATTTAGCAATAAACAACACTAGACTACGGGCAGTTCCTCATTGTCGGTAAAGCTATACTAAAAATATCAGTGAAAAAAAAAATTAACGTAAGTGCTCACTCCAAAAGCACAGAGCGGTGCGCTAACATCTCTTTCTCTTGTTCAACTCTGGTTTTTTTTTCGATTTGCACATTCGCCCAAAAAGAAATAAAAAACCGCTCAGCTGCAATTCTTCTCTGTCACACTATTTTCAGTTAATTCTTGTGACCATGCAGCTTTCAAACATCAGCCTTCCGGTTCAACAAATATAAACGGCGCGTGAGAAGGGGGTGCGGGGGGAAGGGTGGGGAATAATGGGCGAAAAAAGAGGGACTAGAGATGAAGGAGTTGCCCACTTAACTAGGCTCCAATAACAAACTTAGGAAGGCTACTTGAAAGGTACACTTTTACCTCCTTAAACGGGAAGTAATACTCAAGCAGCGCAATCAGGGAGATTAACTTAAGGAAAGGGAAAATCAATCTAGCTAGGCTAAGGGAGCGATATTTATTAATCGATGGGGGGGAGGGGGAGGAGGGGGGGGGAGGAGGGGAATAAAACATGACCTGCGCGACCTCCACCACTTCTGGGTGAACTAAAAGTTAAAAAAATATTACAAGATTGACAGGTTTATAAGTATTCAGTTGGAAGTTTCATAAAATCTTGGTCTCGTTTGTTGCAGCTCGGTACTTGATTGTAGGAATAAGTACTACAAAATGGGTTTGCTAGTCTAAATGACAAGTTTAAGAAGTATAAAAAGTTGGGGCCTTTTTCTTGAAAGGCCTGGTAACTTAAAAGGTCTGTAAAGCAGTTCTGTTTACAATCAAGATAGGCTTTAAACAATTTTGAAAATAACACAATTAAACTATCAGCAAAAAATTAAAAATGAATCAGTTAGGGTATCCGAACCAGCTTCTCTATTCTTCAAATATTAACTATAAAATAGGGTTTGGGGTCCCTTGAGTTACCGGTACTATCAAGAAACAAGATGGCCCTACAACTTTCTCTCTCTCTCTCTCTCTCTCTCTCTCTCTCTCTCTCTCTCTCTCTCTCTCTCTCTCTCTCTCTCTCTCTCTCTCTCTCTCTCTCTCTCTCTCTCATGTACCCATACTTCAGTACTTCACTTGGTGATTCAGGCTCCCATCGCTTGCTCCTTCCCTAAGGGAACCCACCTCATTCAGAATCCTTCTGCGTTTCAGAACCCAGTCTATTCCTACAGTGTATGCACCAAATAGGAGACATTGTCCCCTAATGCTGTCGTTGTTCGGCATTTTGACAGTTTGAAGTAAAACCTAATGCGTAGCAATTCTAGATAAGCCCTCTCTACACAGAAGGCAGGTTTGTTACATTAAGCCGGAAACAAGCATGGAAGCATGAAAATGATGGTAATAAAACTTTTTAGTGCTGCCTTCTTTGTATCATAGTCCAGTTACTCAAAACCTTTTTGACAAGCCTGAGAGGGCACTAATTGGCCGTGGGTTAATACCAATTTATCCTCAAGTGTCGACAATATCTGTCACTCGTATGAGATATTATAAACTTGTGTTCAACAACGGACAAATAATGTTCTGTTTAGTCCAGATCTATGGTTACTGAATACGTATTTAAACCAAAAGCAATTTTAAAACACACAAAAACATCAAATGCAGAAAACACTAGCACATTGGTCAGCTCACAGAAACGCTATTTCAACCTTTAACTAAATGTAAAACAAGTTCTCATTCAAAACATACAGTAAAGGTCGGTATAAATAGTTTATTAATCTAATTGTAGTTCTGATGTTGCCTTAGTAACTTATGATTTGTACATAGCGATATAAACCTCTGTATTCTTGAAAAGTACATTTCAGCTGAGTGTCCTACAACCAAATCCAAAGTGATCACTACTGCCAATCATCAAGCTTTTTTAAATTGAGTATCCAAAAACCAAAACCTAAGTAGTAACAACTACCAATCAGAACAAAAGGTTTAGATTTACATTTAATTGGTTGAGATTGTGACGTGAGTTTTCTGGACCAATCACACAACAAAGTAAAGCAAAACCAAAGCAATCCAGCATCACTTTAGATACTTAGTTGAAAACTGCTCTAACAGAAGAAATATGACAAAATGCCCGAGATAACTCAAAGAAAAAAAACTGAAAAGAGCCTGAAGCGCTGAAAATATACGAATGGCCCAACTCCAACACTCGATCATGATAAGGCTCGTACCTGATTGGTCAAGAGGGAGGCATAGGCTCTCTAAACCAATGACAGACTACAGTCAAGCTAAATCAATGCCTACGACTATATTCATGACTACTTTTGACACTTAATTAAAAATTTTTTTTACAGTTTACAATATTACCATACAAAGACTAGTCTTAAAAGAATTCTGAACATGACTAATGATTAGGTCTCTAGATACTGATGCTGTATTGCACTACTCGTTGGGCCTGATCTGTAGAGTTATTTTCTGTTGGTTATTCAGGCATTCTCGTAGTTTATTCTCAGTCCTTGTAAGCCTATGTTCCAAAATTGAAACCCTCTGCAACAAAAAGTGGCTCAATGAATATGAAAATCTCTCCCCAACACCAAAAATGTCGTAAAAAAGTCAAATATCATTGAGTTTAAGCGTAAGCTAATACATCTCCATGTTGCACGAAATCTTTGCCTCGTCTCTGTACAACAAAAAACTCATATGAGACTGTTCATAACCTTTTTCCCGACGGGAGCCATGGACTTGACAGCTAATTGCTGTTTCAGAAATGAACCCCACCTCGCGATCAGGTATTCCTTTTTCTAAGGGGAGGGGGAAGAGAGAAAGAGCAACTGTAGTGTTTCCTCCACCACCTTCCCCCCCCCCCCCCCCCAACGGGCCTCATTAGGACTAAATGAACCTATGCCTCTTAAATACTGATAAAAAGGAACTAACTAAAATTGAGTGCACGAAAGCCGTGCTCCCCGTTTCTGTCTTGTGTCTTGTTTAGGGAAGGGTGTTTTAAAATAGATATTGATTGATGGCTGATAGGTGTAAACTTTTCATCAGGCCATACCTTTTTGCTCTTTTCTCCCTGACTTGGGTACCCCTTCAACTCCTAGTATTTTCCCAATGAATAACAGCGTGATGAGGTCATTAACAGTAGTGTATCCCCCGTCCCCACCCCCAAGGTTCTTGGTTTCTAAAATAATTCCTTGTTCAGAAATGTTTCCACAACAAAAGACTGTGTAAGCACATCCAGTTGGCCCACGATTTACTCCAGTGTCACGCTCAGTTGTTGAGGAATATCTCTTCTTTCTACGGGTGTGGTGAGGGGAAGCTGTGAAGCTGGAATGCCTCCCAAACCATCAGCCTCCCCATTCCTCCCTGTAACTTCATCTAATTTTCTCTGTCTCTGAACAATAAAAATGTGCAAGACAACATCTTGGTTAACTTGGCTCTTAAACTGAACCAAGTAAGGCAGAAGGGGTTCTTGTGAACTTTACATCTTAGCTTTCAACTGATGCAATCTGCCAAAATCAAAAATAATCCTAAATACCCTTCTTCATCCAAAGAAGAGTTTTTAGGACAGCAAAAAGATAATTCATCTATTACTCGTGGAGCCATTCTTGTTGCACAGTAACACACGTTTGAAAATCAGACGAGTACATTTATTCACAATGCTTTCAATAAGATATTTGTTTTATCAATAGTCAATGCTATAGAAACTTAAAGGATAAGCGCTGTCGAACAGTTCATGAATACAATGGAAAATATCCTGTAATATCTGTAATTCATTCAATCAATCGACACTGTCATAATACTTAAAGAAGCTTATTAATGAAAACTCCTGCATGCATAAAATACCTAAATAGAAATGCAAACTTGATGCATTCAAAACACTCCTCAGTCTCTAGACGGTTTCTAATAACATTTTAAATGTTGTTCCTCCAAAAGTAACGAAGCACTACGAAATTGTTGAATTGTTTACAGCTTAATCATGCAAGCTGCTGTCAATGTGTTAATTTAAAACTTTGATACAAAGGTATGCTTCATTTGATGAGAGAATTACTATTATTTAACTTAACCAAAACTCTACCAAAATATGCTCACGGAAAAGCCTACTACTTGTTGGAAAAATGTAAAGTTGATAAGTAAAATTTATCATCAGCAATTTAAATTAATCAATGCCACTGTACATTTATTTCGCAGAAATGTTTTTTTTTTGCCTTAATAATACTCCTAAATCTTTAAGCGGTTACAAAGCTTAATCTCGTTTGAAATCGATTTTGTGGTCTGTCAAAACTATAACAAAATTCCTGCATGTGATTGGTTATCACCAGCTCGATTTGAGCACCAATTGGACAGTGCAGATGTCATGCTTGTAACTGGACAATTGAATAGAACAGATGACATGTCATGCCTGTGTTAATGGACAATGCGCGTCATATGCAAGCGCTGTTGTCGCGCATTTCGGCGACTGAACCGTTGTCTTTTCATGAAAACGTATAACCGATGTCTAGTTTCTTTCGTAAACTAGTGATTGACAAATGGGACTCCCCGTTCGTAGTCGTCCGATTTTGTCAATCACTCGTATGATTATAGACCGAATTGGACTCCACTCAGTCCTATTACTATAACTTAATAAAAGCTCACACAATCACATTTCTGAAGTGATGAATCAACAATTCTTTGAAACTGTCCTAGAAAAATTAGAAGGCAAGTTGCTGATTCTAGCCATTTTCTTTCAAGTTCTCTTGTGACACGTGGCTTACGAAGAATTGATTGTTACTTTCAAAAAAGGGCATTCATTTCAGAATGTAAACTTCTTTCTCTCCGAAGTCTGTGACCAAAATCCGATCATCTAGCATTGGGGTGACATTCCACGACCATCCAAATTGAATATTAGTACTTGTCTTTCCAGTGAAAGTTCCTTCCAATGTAAACTGTTGAATTCGATTATTCCCCCTCTCACATAAGAAAACATTGTTATGTTTGTCAATACATAAGCCATACGGCTTATTCATCTGTCCATCACCGTTTCCTTTTTCTCCAAACTTGTACAAAAACTGTCCTCTCTCATCAAACACTTTCACACAGTTATTATTAAGGGCAGTTACAAAGAACTTTTCCTCGTAACAAACGCAGCTGATTGGATGATACAGCCTTTCTGGGCCACTGTCTCCAAACTTAAACACAGGTTCACCATCCATTGTAAACACCTGAATTCTCCTGTTAACAAACTCCACTACAACGATAAAACGTCCATCACTTGTAATACAAACACTTGTAGGCATCTTAAACTCTCCATCTCCACTTCCCTTTTTTCCAAAGCTTTTCACAAAGTTCCCTGTCTGTACATTCAACTGCTGTATTCGGTGATTACTTTCATCTGCCACCAGAATCTCGTCATCGTTGAGGAATGTGACGTCGACAGGATTGTTTAATTGTCCATCCTTGTCTCCATAAGAACCAAGTTTTCGCACAAACTTTCCTGTCTCATCAAAAACCAGGATACAGTGACCTCTATAATCAACCACAGCAATAACACCTTTACTGTTCACTGCAATGCCAGCAGGACCTTGCAGCATTTCTCCCTGAACGTTCAACTTGCCTATAACATTTAACACCCGTACTTTTACCGGAATAGAAAATGGACTCTTGGCAAGTTTCTGTCCATTTATCTTTACTTCTATTTTATAAGTACCTGGTACTTTCGCTACAAATTTTGCTTGGAAATTTCCATCTTCTTTTTCACTCGTCACCAAACTCCTCACCTGATCCGCAGGGTCTATGTGTATTTCAACACGATCTGTGTGCTGAGTGTTTCTGATTTCTCCTTCGCTTGATTTGAGACAAATTAGTAGCTCTGCCTCTACACCAGCTTGGAAATTCTGATCCAGTCCTTCCACGGTCGATCCTTGCACATCTGTCTCGCTGAAATTCGTAAATCCCAGACTCAAACTCTCTGGTTCACATGTCGACACAAACTCCACACTCGAGCTAACCGGAAGTGCTGGCATTGTGGTCTCGAGGAGGTCTTTGATTCGTTCTTCTACATTTTTCTTGTTTAGCATTATGTCTGAACTTGAGCTTCTCTCAACCAGGTTGTTACTGAACTCAAATGCTTGGTCAAGTTGCTTTTCGAAAGAGAAAACCGATGCTTTTCCAGAATGTAATTTCTCAATCCTTGACACGCGAGTCTTCTCTAGGGCAGTAATGGCTTCACGTTCTAGTTGGCGAAACTTTCCCATCATCTGTTCGGTTGCTTGGGAAACTTGGCGTTTAGCTGTGATAATGTTCGTTTCCAACTCATGTTCCGTGTTCTCAAATTCACGAATAACGCCTCGGCAGACCTCCTTCATCTCTTTGACCAGCTTTGCTCTGGCAATGATGTTTGCTTTTTCATCGTCCGCTGCCTTTTCAAGCGGAACAACATCGTGGCTCTTGTGATCAGTGGCGATGCAAACCTGACACACGCAGCTTTGACAGCCCACACAGAAAAACTTTGTTACTTCTTTCTCGTGATACTTAACGGAGCAAAACGACTGCCGTTTCAACAACGCCTCGTAGTCTGTGGCTTGAAACTGTCGCACTGGTGTGACTTTGTGTCCTTGAAACAAAGTTTCTCGAAACACTTCGTGTGCTTTCACACATTCTGGGCACATAAACTTCTCGCAATCAAAGCAGTAGTTGATCTCAGCGCTCTTCTTCTGGCATGTACTACAGCTGATTTCATTTCCCTCGCCGCTGCGTCGAACGGCGAGAAGACTCAACAAACTGTTGTGCAGAAAACTGCTCGGCAGATTATTAAAACGCTTTCCTTCAGGGATGCCAATTTGTGCCTGACACTCGGGGCATCGATAAAACCCTTGTTTTTGGCTCGTTAGTGCATGTCTCTCCAGGCATTCACAGCAGAACGTATGAAGACAAGCAATGGTTTTCGGTTTGGTGTAAGTATCCAAACAAATCGAGCATGTTACATGTTTCTTGAGGTCTTTTAGAAGTGACTCCATCACGAATTGCTGAGTAAAACACAGCCCTATTTTGTTTGAGATTCCGAGAGACTGAACTTGGATTAGCATTCTATTTAAAGCAGCGAAGCAGATGTCTGTAGGATCGCGTGATTGACAGTTTTGAATTACAATTTTATTCACCTATTGTTTACTTTCTCTATCACTGCGTAGTAAAATCGATTATCATAGCGCGACCGAATGTGTCGCTGTAGCCACTGTATCACGAGATACACTACGCTGGGAACGTTTGTTCATGTACCATCTAGCTCATTTTATCATCGCTACATTTAACGCCGTTTAGTGAGTTTGGGATTCCGAGAAACTTTTTTGATTCCACACGAAAATTATAAGAGAGGTTTTTTGGAAGCGACTCCATCACGAATTGCCGAGAGAAACACACCTTCTTTTGTCTGAGATTCCGAGAAACTGAATTATATTTAAAGAAGCGAATTAGATCCCTTGAGAATCATGTGATCTTTGCACAGAGATTGACAGTTTTGCATTTCAATTTTATTCACCTACTGTCTACTTTCTCCATCACTGCGTAACTATATCGATTCCATAGCGTGACCGAATGTGTCGCTCTAGCCATTGTATCACGAAAAGAACACGCTGCAAACGTTTGAAATTATACCATCCACCTCATTTTATCATGGCTATATTTATCGCCGTATAGTGAGTTGAGATTCCAAGAAACTTGTGCAACTTTCAAACATCAGTCTTCCGGTTCAACACATGTGAACAGAACGGGGGAAGGGAGGGTGGGATGATGAGGGAAAAAAAGAGACTCGGTTGAAAGTAGATGGAGGAGTCACCTTCTTAGCTAAGTTCTTCGCTTTTCAAGCGCTCGGTGACAGCCTAACAGAGGGTGAAGCTGATGTGGTCTCGCCTTCGGTCCAAGGCTGTTTGAATACAGTGTATGCATCAAATAGGAGATTTTGACGCCTAATGCTGTTGTTAATCGGCATTTAAAAGTTTGAAAAAGATAATACGTAACATTCTAGATAAGCCCTTTCTACATAGAAGGCAGGTTTGTTACAATAAGCCGGTAACAGGCATAGAAGCATGACAATGGTGGAAATAAAACTTTTTAGTGCGGCCTTCTTTGTATCACAGTCCAGTTACTCTAAATGTCAGCGGTATCTTCCCTGAGGACTAGGGCCAGTCTCTGCCGAGGTTTTGCCATTCGACACTACGTTAAACCTCGGCGCACGTATGTTTTCATCGCCTGTTATTCTCGCCTTTATTTTTCGGATGAGGATCGTTTAACTAGACTCACATCGAAGAAATAGAACATTACGAAATCATTACGGATATTGTAGCACCTTTCAAGGTTACGGAAAAGGACACTTGCTTGTTTGAAAGGATTTCTCATACAGTATTGTATTCAAACAGTGTGCTGAGCGTATTTGTTCGGATCGAATAAAACGTGGAATTGACACTGAATTGACGGCTGTTACACAAAATCTTTTTGACAACCATGAGAAGCCATTACTTGGCCGTGGATCTATAGTTACTGACTACGTATTTAAACCAAAAACAATTTTAAAACATATAAAAACATTGAATACAGAGAACACCAGAAAATAAAATCAGCTCACAAGAGCTACTTCAACCTCCGACTAAATGTAAACCAAGTTCTCATTCCAAACATACAGCAAAGGTAGGTATAAATAGTTTATTAATCTACTTGTAGTTCTGGTATTGCCTTAGTAACTTTATATGATGTGTACATGCACACAGATATACAACACTGTATTCTCAAAAAGCGAATTTCAATCGAGTGTCCAAATCTAAATTGATCACAACTGGATCACCAAATCCAAATTGATCACAACTGCCAATCGTCGAGCACTTTTCAATTGAGCATCGAAAAACCAAATCCAGTTGTGATGACAACTGCCAATCAGAAAAAAAGGTTACCATGATTATTAGCCAATGAGAACACAGAGTAGAAACAGGCAACCTCCTTAAAGCGCGGGAAAACGCGAGTGACCAAGTCGTGTTTGGTTTTAGTTTTACATTTGATTGGTTGAGATTGTGACACGAGTTTTTTGGACCAATCACACAACGAAGTGAAGCAAAACCAAAGCAATCCAGCATCACTTTTGATACTCAGTTGGAAACTGCTCTAATAAAGGAAATATAATAAAATGCCAAAGATAACTTAAAGAAAAAAACTGGCAAAGAGCCTGACACGTTGGAAATATACGAATGGCCCTACTCCACACTCGATCTTGTTTAGGCTCGTACCTGATTGGTCAAGAGGGCGGCATAGGCTCTCTAAACCAATAACAGACTATAGTCAAGCTAAACAAATGCCCATGACTATATCCACGACTACTTTCGACACTCAATTGAAAATTTCTTTCATAGTTTACAATATTACCATACAAAGACTAGTCTTAAAAGAATTCTGAACATGTCTAGTGATTAAGTCTCTTTATACTGACGCCGCATCGCGCTACTCATTAGGTCTGATCTGTAGAGTTATTTTCTGTTGATTCCCCAGGCATTTTCGTAATTTATTCTCAGTCATCGTCAGCATTTGTTCCAAAATTGAAACTGTCTGCAACAAAAGGCGGCGCAATGAATATCAGAGTATCTCCCTTACTCTTAAAAAACATTTTTCGCTTCAGCATAAGCTAATACATCTCCGTGTTGCATGAAATCTTTGCCTCGTCTCTGTACAACAAAAACCTCATATTAGACTGTTCGTGACCTTTTTCCCGACGAGGGCCACGGACTTGGTCACCAGTCGCTGTTTCAGAAATGAGCTCCATCTTGCGACCAGGTATTCCTTTTCCCAGGGGGAGGGGGGAGAGAGAAAGAGCAACTGTGGTGCTTCCATACCATCCCCCTTCCTCCCCCCCCTCCTCCCCCATCCCCCCCCCCAAACAAAGAAGAAGACCGCCTAATTCAGGCTAAATGAATCTATGCTTCTCAAAGACTGGTAAAAGGAACTAGCAAAAATTGAGTACGCGAAAGCTGTGTCCCCCGTTTCTAAGTCTTGTGTCTTGTTAAAGGAAGGGTATTTTAAAATGGATATTGATCGATAGGTGATATGTGTAAGCTTTTCATTGGGCCACACCTTTTGCTCCTTTCCCCCTAGCATGGGTCCCTCTTCAACCCCTGGTATTCTCCCCTATGAATGGCAGCGTGATGGGGTCACTAACAGGAGTGCATCCCCCGTCCCCACCCCCCCCCCCAAGGCTCTTGGTTTCCAAAACAATTCCCTGTTCACAAATTTTTCCACAACTAACCTGTGTGAGCACATCCAGCTGGCCAACAATGTGCTCCAGAGTTATGCACAACTGTGGAGGAATATCTCTCCTTTCCAGGGGTGTGGTGAGGGCCCTGGCAGAGGCTGTGCAGCTGGAATGCCTCCCAAACCATCAGCCTCCCCTGAATCCTCCCTGCTACTTCATCTAATTTGCTCTGTCTCTGAAGAGTGAGAATTTGCAAGACAACATCTTGGTTAACTTGGCTCTTAAACTGAACCAAGTAAGGTGGAAGGGTTTCTCATGAACTTTACATCTTAGCTATCAACTGATGCAATCTGGCAAAGTCAAAAAAATAATCCTAAATAGCCTACTTCATCCAAAGATGAGATTTTAATACAACAAAAAAGATAACTTACCATTACTCATGCAGCCATTCTTGTTGCACAGTAACACACTTTTGCAAATCAAACAAATAAATTTATTCAAAATGCATTCAGTAAGATATCACTTCAACAATGGTCAACACTATCTGAACCTAAAGAAGAACTGTACTCAGTTCATGAGCATAGTGAAAAGTATCCAATAATATCAGTAATTCATTCAATCAATTTATATTTCATACTATTTAAAGGAACTTGTTCATGAAAACTCCTGCATGCATGGAATACCTAAATAGCAATTGCAACTTGATGCAATCAAAACACTCCTCAGTCTATAGACAGTTTCTAAATACATATCAAATGCAATTCCTGCAAAAGCAAATAAGGTAGGTAGATGCTATGCTTTTATCTCCTTAAACGGAAACTAATAAAAGCGGTGCATTCAGGGAAATTGAAGTTTGGGAAAGTAAAAAATCACTGAAAAATCTTACTAAGGTGACAATCATTATTTATCAATGGGGTTGGATATCGAGGGGAGGGGGGGGGGAATCAGCTGTCGCTAACAGAGTTTCCAGCAGCTCACAAAAGGAGGCACACCAACAACTGACAGTCTTAAATGCAACCATTGCAGTAGACTGTGCTGCTCACATGCTGAACTTGCAGTGCATCAATGCCCCTAAAGCAGTTAACTGTTTCTCAGTCAACATCACCTGCAATGGACTGCTGATGATAATTAAAGTGGACTATAGTAAATTGACTGCTAATGAGAAGAGGGATAAAAAAATATCGCTCTCATCTTGATCACTCTCATTTTCTTGCCCCTCAGCCAGTTTGTTTGTTTTCACTGTCAGTTCTTATCACATGCTCGTGTTATTTTCTTTTCATCTGGTTGGTCTATGAGATTTTTTAAGTTTTGGTTTCACACCCCCCCCCCCCCTTCCCAGATGGGATGTCAGTCCATTGCAGGTTACCCCCCAGCATTTCATCAGGTTTCCTTGACAGCAGTATCCATATATAATCCTGGGTGGAGAGAACCCTGTGAAAGTAAAGTGTCTCACCCAAGAACACAACACAGCAACATGTCCAAGTCTTGAACTCAGAGCTCTAGACATTTACCCCTCACTCCCTAACATTAGCATACATATTCTCCCTACTGTTCTCTAAACATTTCCTTAGGTGCTGACAAGGAGAATTTGATTAACAATCAAGAGGGTTTTTTAGTTTGTGATCATTTCCTACTTTCTCATGACCTTAATGTTTGATTCAGGGGTGATATTGAATGGAGAAATTAGATGCTTGTCACTCTTAAGAGAACAGGTTAAGCTGCCATCTCATTTTCTTATTTAATCTTATAATTTCCTAATTGATGAATTCACAGTTTGTCCAGACTTACCTTGGGAGCAGCCTCTTCGGGTGCAGTCCTTGGAGGGGGTCATGAGTATGGGGTGTGGGTACAGATGGGGATGCTGCTCTTTTTCTGTGGGAGTCAGTAACACTGAAAGCATCACAAAAAGCTATTTAACACACTACCAGTCACATGTAAGAGGCTTAAGCAGCTAAAAAATTAAAAACAAACAAACAAGAACAATCTTGAAGACAAAAATATCTGATATGTTTCAGAGAATTGACAAAAAAATATTAAATGCAATTTTCTATAAACAAAAGTGAAATGACATGAAAAAGCAATACTGGTAAATTTGATTTTGCTTTTTTAATCTTTTGTACACAGCAGTTCACAAAGAATCTTACACATGCAAACATCACTTGTCAGAAAATATCACACAGGTGAATAGTGCTTTTCATGTGTGCTGATTCATTTGTTCAGAAGAGATCAGCAAGTTATATTCACTGCCAAGCAGGTGAAGAGACAAAATTAATTTCAACCATTTTTCGTTATATTGACAGAAATGAACTAATTTTTTTTGGTTTCCGCATGGTATATATCAAAACAATTATTGTGTTGGTGAATATTGGTGGATATTAACTGAGCCACAAACCCTTGCGAACTGAATTCCCAGTTTTCTGGGAATTCCTAGGAATTCCTAGGAATTCTCAAAAATTCCCAATTATGCAAATGATCCTTGCAAACTGAATTCCCAGTTTTCTGGGAATTTCTGGGAATTCCTAGGAATTCCTAGGAATTCCTAGGAATTCTCAAAAATTCCCAACTATGCAAATTAGCTCTGATTTAAAAAGCTTGGAATTACTGGGAATTTCTGGGAAAGGAAGACTCCAGTTTTGTGAGGACTTGAAATCCCTAGGAATTCCTAGGAATTCTCAGCTTTACAAACTACCTATAATTTAAGAAGTGTGGAACTCTTGGGAATTTCTGGGAATTGAATTTGAGGCAATTTTAATACCCTGAGGTCCACATAAATTCTAAGAAATACCTTGAATGTGAAGGTTTTAAGAAAAAGAGTAATTTCAGAGGCTTAAAACTTTGGCTCAATAAAAGGTATGCTATACAAAACTTACCAAGAGATATACATACATGTACATGTTTATAACTTAAAGATCATGAAATTTATTACTCAAACTAAGTTTTAGTAAATCTTTACATTAATATGGATTTTCTCATGAACCAGCTGTCAGTTATGTTAACTAGAAATTGCCAACTTCCACAATAATTAACAATAATTACATTGTTATCTTACTTCCCTAACCTACATTACTGGTTGCCTTTGTTAGAAAACCTTGGAACAGTCAAGCTTAGTTGCCTCCAACGCTGTCAGAGACTTTTTGTTGAAAATACTTTTAGTAGAAATTTCATGCCTTAGACAAACAAATTCAACACCTAATTAATCTTTCTTTTTTCATGATTGTTGTTGCTGCTTTTTTTTTCAGTTTTTTGCTCTATTTTCATGACTAATTGCTGTAATTTGTTTTGCTGTTTTTATTCTTACAAAACATTTTTGTAAGAGTTCCAATACTTGTGGATCATCCACACACTTTGCAAACATTTGGCATGCAGACAAGACAGAGGTAGTCAATGTTCCCTTTGAGGAAAAACACCTTTTATATGACGTCTTCAATTTACTTTATTTGAAACTCTGATCTGAAAATATTTGTCAACAAGACTTGTTAGTAGTGAGAAATACCAACTAAGTTTCCTTTCATAACTTAATTTCTTAAATGTCCCAATTGCTGGATCTCCCAAAAAACATTACATCTTTTTATTTTTGGTGCAAATTACAAGTCCTTCTTTATATAAAAATGAAAAGTGCTAGTCACACTTCAATAATAACAGCTCTTAAGTTTACTTGTTGTTCTTCTCTGTCTGTCAGCTATCAACAAAATTGTTTTATACTTCGGGCAGTGCATAACTATTTGTGGACCAGAGTTCCAACGCACCTCTGTAATCGCATATAGCTACTTCTGTCTCTTGTACAAATGTTTCTCCTTTGTAAGACGCACTCTACTCTGTTGTCAATACTGCTTTAAGTTCAGTGGAAACGACTGACTGAGGAATCGAGATGGCGGTGTTGGAACGTGTTGCTGAACGCTTTCTACGGTCAAGCTTTGTAGATTTAGGCACTGGTACACTGGGATCATCTATGTATCTCTTATACTTCCGAATGTGGTATCCTTCTTTTATAAATATGAGGGTAAAAGACGATTTGTAGTCGCATTCAAAACTGTGATTGGCTTGTGTTATTTCTCACCTTTGCCACTAACACAACTCAAGTGAGTTTCGAGTCTTTGTTTCTTCGACAACTTTCGGCCACAAATTGAGCATTTGTAATACGATCGATTCTTGTCGATTATTTCTACATAGAGTGAGCTCACATCTTTATTTATATCACCAAGCTATCCATCTTCTAGAAGCAGAGAACCGGTCGGAGAAGTCAGAATAAAGTTGGGCACTTCTCCTAACAATGCAATCGGCAAGCCAGCGGATTCTCTCTGCTAGCCAATGACAAGTCCTAGAAGATCCACGTGATCATGCCCGTGATCGGAAACAAAGAAGACTCCATTTGGCGCTCATCTTTGAATGTACTTTGGATCGGTTGATCGCTTTTCTCAACTGTTTTGCTTAATATAACATTTCTAAAGATAGCTTTTATTGTGGTTCAATGGGAAAACGAGAATAGCGTGAGTGTTGTAAAAGAAAAGAAAGTCGTTGGCGCCGTGGAGTTAAAAGAAGGGACAACAGTTGACATATTGACTGGTACAAACAAGGGTCGAGTGGCCATCTGTAAAGCTACGATTTTGAAAGTTTGTGGTGAGTAAAAATTGCGATATTCGTTACGTGATCAAAATCTTATAAAAGAATAGATGTAGCGGGTTGAATTAAGCTTACGTAACGCTCGGCGCAACTGAAACTAGAATAATTCTGAGAATCGAATCGGTCACTTGCATGCCGCAGTTTCTTAAGCTTATGCTTTACAATGAAATAAACCTATCAGTAAGGTTTCAAGATTCCTCTAGTCACGTTTGGGAACATTCAAGATTCATAATAGGAACTGTTATTAAACAAACCTTAGTACATAAAGAAGCCCTCCTTGGTAAAAACAAAATAATGTATTCAGCCCTTTTTTAGTAAAATCCATGAGAGAGATGTACTAACTCCAATATAAAAGTCACTCAATATAACAGAGATTTCTCAATTTGAGAATCCAATGAATGCCCTTTTCCTCATAGCCATCTTAAAAGCCTGGTCTGAGCTTTAAATATACATATTTTAATATATTATTTTTTTTCAAATTCAGATGTCAAGGAATCCAGATACAAAATGGTCAAGGTTCTTGTTGACAACCTCATTCAAGGCCAACTCATTGTGAGCCCAGGAAAAAAAATACAAACAGTACAAACAGCAGCTAAGTTTGCAGTTTAGGATAACTTCATTCTAATTTATTGTTACAGTTACAACAAGATTTTAATCAAAAAATCAATTTTATTTGTCTGTAATTAGCCCCTTCACTCCCAAGAGTGCTTGGTTTTCAAATATAACTTAAGATATTGTATTTTATGGAAAAGAATCAACAGATTTTATTCACAATTTGTGTCAAACCAAATTTAATGATTGATTAGAACTATTTTATATGAATAGCTGTAATTGAGGATTAATCCGTATGAAGTTTTCAAGAAAAGAAAAATAAATCAAATTCCATCCTAATATTACCACACATTGATGTTAATTAATCAAAAATATTTTACATGTAAGCCTTAATTAAGCTTCTAAATAAATTTCATTGAATACTTGAATTTTAGCTGGGTTTTTTTTAATTTAAAGTATTTATTTTATATCATTAGCCTCAAATTTTTGCTTAAAATTCCCAGTAATTCTTAAACATTTCCAAAAATTCCCAGAAATTCCTAGAAATTTTTTAGATTTACAACTTTTCAGGGAAAGTCATTGGTTCTCTGAGTTGGAATTCCTAGGAATTCCTAGGAATTCCAAGTCCTGTTGGCTATAAACTTGGAATTTCTGGGAATTTCTAGGAATTTCTAGGTTTTTAGAACCAGAGTTGTTATGGTTGGGAATTCCCAGTCCGAATTTACCGTGAAAATTCACACCTTTATTCCTAGGAATTCCTAGGAATGAATTCCTAGGAATTCCTAGGAATTCCAAAAGCCATTTCGCAAGGGTTAAACTGGGTACCAGATAATTTTCAGGGAAGCCTGATAAAATGCTGGGGGTAACCCACTAGTTGGGTCACTTTGCTTGCAAAAATACTTTATTTACTCTTTTTTATCAAAAGTGGCATTAAGGGCTTTTTTCTTCACATCCCTTCAACAATAGGGTTTACGGTCAACTCGCCGACGGACCAACTCGCCGACACCAACTCGCCGACGTATAAAATCGAGTAGAGACGTCGGCGAGTTGGTCATCAATCCAATACAACTTATTAGAAGCTAAACATACAGAAAATTAAACGATATTTAGTCAAAAAACATTGGACAGAAAATTTAGAACAATGCGCTTCGTAAGCACGAAAAACTGAATAATCTCCTCCCACAATTTTTTAGCAGGAGCTGAGATTTTTTTCGCATCGTCATGTCCTGCTTGTTTTTTTTTTTTTTTTTTTGCTCAACAGGTTACGTGTATATTCAACACGTCATTGACGCTGTCAGATTCATCTTCCAAATTACTGGGCGATCAAATTTCGCGCTACGAAAGTTATCTGTACCTGTTTTTTTTTTCTCCGAAAGAGAATATAAAACAAAAAAAAAAAATTCGTTACTTCTCCATTGTGAGACTTGTGAGTAAAAATATCACACCCTCGTCTTGCGGCGCGTTTGATTGAAAACTAGAAAACAGCTGTGCGCCAGCGCCTGCTCTCTCCGAAAATTTGGAGAAGCTGTTGATAGCTCCTTACTTTTAACAAAGATTGTTAGAATCCGCTGTAAAACTCTGATAGTTTTTAATGGGAGAGACTTACTTTTAAGCAAGACCTGCTTTTTTTTTTCAAAAGTAAATAAAAACCCTTGCACCTTCTTCGTTGTGAGACTTGTGAGTGAAAAATATCACACCCTCATCTTCCCACGCATTTGATTGAAAACGAAAATAACTCAAATACATGCTCTTGCAAAAACTAGAAATCATTGCTTTGATCAGTGTATCTTGTATAATCAACATAGTTACACGAATTCGGCGCCTTTGCAAAGAGGGATCCTCGTGTTAGGTAAACATGTTGGTTTTAAAAAGCGCCTCGTTTGAAAACAGCTGTGCGCCAGAAAACAAGGTCTTTAATCGCCTCGAGGCTCTCCACAGAAAACCGTCACTTTCGATTGCATTTAACACCAGTAGTAAGACCAAAAAATATATTTGTGCGTTGACTTTTTACCAAGCGTCTTGACTTAAATAAATAAGACCGATTGACATGATGAGTCTTTACGGTGTTGTTGTCACACAATAACTCGTTCGCGTCTGAAGCTGTTAGAGTCGTTGGTGAGGTTTACTTCGCTTTATTCGCCTTAAGATCCTGATAAACTTTGTTGCAAATAAAAAGAATTGCATTTTACTAAAGATCTCGTCTAGAAAGCCAAGTTTTCGTCTAAAAATCTGAGCGATTGACATGATGAGTCTTTACGGTGTTGTTGTCACACAATAACTCGTTCGCGTCTGAAGCTGTTAGAGTCGTTGGTGATGTTTACTTCGCTTTATTCGCCTGAAGATCCTTATAAACTTTGTTGCAAATAAAAAGAATTGCTTTTTACTAAAGATCTTGTCTAGAAAGCCAAGTTTTCGTTAAAAAAACTGAGCGATTGACATGCTGAGTCTTAACGGTGTTGTTGTCACCACAGGCGGCCCAAGCTCCAGCTGTGAGATGATCATCTTGCGCAATAACAGTCATGGCGGAATTATAAGAGTTTGTATGGGCATATTTACGACCGCTCTAAGGAATAAAAAATACGTCAAGTTCTCAAAAAAAAAACCTTACCTTACTTCCACAGTGTGTCGCTTGTTATCTGACCGCTTACTTTGATGAAAAGAGCCCATTTAAGCAAGTTGTTTATTTCGAGGTTTTCAACGTACATAAGAAAAGCCCAAGGCTGAACACTCCATTTCCGAACGCCTGATCCGAGAAGCGAAAAATCCAAGCTCAAAATGATCGGGCGCCCACAAATCCAACGCAGAATCCAAGCACATATACTGTAGTTTCATTAAAATTCATTAAAAACTCAATCTTCCCCGTGCAACCGACACTAAGCCGCAGTTTGCTTCAAAAATTTCCGGTTTAGAGGTTTCTAACAGCCCGCGGCCACATCAACCTTGACACACGACCGTTGAAAACCAGCTCGGTAACCCTACCTCCTTTTCGAACTGAGCCTCGCCGGGGACCATACCGTCAGTTATCGTCTATAAATTGTTTTAGAACCACGGGTCCCCTCAGTAGAAATCGATCAAGAGGCTATGAAAATTACAAAAATATTAGAAGTTTGACAGGCCTATCAGCATTCAATAGGAAGTTCAGATTAGGTCTTGACACTTGGTCTTATTTGTAGCAGACTGGAACTTGATTTTAGGAACACATACAACAAAATGGTTATGTTAAGGAGGTGTAATGAGTGGGAACCTGTTTCTGGAAGATCCTGGTAACTTAAGAGGCCTGTACAGCTGTCTGTTTTCATTCAAGATGAGGGTTTCAAAAGTTGTGAAAATTATACAATACAACTATGAGCAAAATATTCAAAATGACCTGGTTTAGGTCTCAGAATCTACTTCTCTATTCTTTAAATTTTGACTTTAGAATATGGTTTGAGGCCTGTTAAGTTACTGGGACTTTCAAGAAACAGGCCCCCAAACTTAATATATGAAGATACCCCTACACCTTGGGGGAAAATGTATATTTGACCCTTGGAAGAAAGATGATAGTCCTCATCCAAAATCAGTAATAAAAAACTGGGGTATGATCTTGATCCTGCTTAAGAGTTACAGACAAAATAGTGTCTGCTAAGGAGGCGAAAGAGGCACAAGAGGTTGTTGTAATTTCTATAATCTAAACCCTCACCACCCCCTTGAAATTTTTTTCCAGAGTATTTATTTCTCTGTCTAGTACCCTACACTCCCTTTCTGGGTCAAGTGACCCTACATCCATCATTACTACCCCTACCATTACTACTTTTAATTCAATTTAGATGTTTCCGAACCCAGGGTATTTGTGCATACCCTGTCTGTTCGGACAGTATATGCACAAAATAGGGAATTTTGCCCCTTGATGCTGTCGTTGTGTGGCATCGTGAAAGTTTGAATATACAGCAAAGGTCGGTATAAATAGTTAATTAATTAGTTAATTAATCTGATTGCGGTCCTTATATTGCTATAGTAACTTTATATGGTATGTACACACGGATATAAACCACTGTATTCTCAAAAAGCCCAATTCAACTGAGTGTCCTAAAACCAAATCCAAAGTGATCACAACTGCCAATCATTGAGCACCTTTGAATTAAGTATCAAAAAACCAGAACCAAAGTGGTCAAAAGTTACAATCAGAGCAAAAGGTTACCGTCATCATTAGCCAATGAGAACCCAGAGTAGAAACTGGCAACCTCCTCAAGTGTGGGAAAACACGGGTGACCAAATTGTGTTTGGTTTTAGTTGATTGGTTGAGATTGTGACATACGTTTTCAGGACCAATCACACAACGAAGTAAATCAAAACCAAAACAATCCAGCATCACTTTTGATACTCAGTTGGAAACTGCTCTAACAAAAGAAATATAACAAAAAACCAAAGATAACTCAAAGAAAAAAAACTGGCAAAGAGCCTGAAGCGTTGGAAATATGTGAATGCTCTTACCTGACTGGTCGAAAGGGTGGCATAGGCTTTCTAAACCAATAACAGACTAAAGTTAATTTAAACCAATAGAATCATTGACTATTTTTGACATAGTATTGCGGTACTTGTTAGGTCTGATATGTAGAGTTATTTTCTGTTGGTTATCCATGCATTCTTGTAGTTTATTTTCCGTCATCGTCACCCTTTGTTACAAAATCGAAACTGTCTGCAAGGAAAAGGGTTCGATGAATATTACAGTCTCTCCCCTTCACTGAAAAATGTCTTTAAAAAAATAAAATATCACTGCGTTCAAGCGTAAGCTAATACATCTCCACATTGCATGAAATGTTTGCCTCGTCTCTGTACGAAAAAAAATCATACAAGACTGTTCATGACGTCTTTCATGACCTCTTTCCCGACTAAGCCCCATGTAACGATCAAGTGTTCCTTTTTAAGGGAAGGGGGAAGAACGAGAAAGAGCAATTGTAGTGCTTCCCTACCATCCCCTCCCTCCAAAAAAAACTGCCTGATTCAAGCTAAAGGAGTCCATGCTTCACAAAGACTGGTAAAAGGTAGTAGCAAAAACTGGGTACCCAAAAGCTGTGCCCCCTGTTTCTAAGACTTGTCTTGTTTGAGGAAGGGTGTTTTAAAATGGATATTGATTCGTGGCTTATATGTGTAAACTTTTGAATGGGACAAACTCTTTTGCTTCTTTCCCCCTAACATGGGTCCCTCTTCAACCTCCTCAATGTGTGGCAGCATGATGGGATCATCAACAGGAGTACATCCCAGCCCACCCCCAAGGCTCTTGGTTTCTACAATACTTCCCTGTTCAGAAATGTTTGCGCACCAAAAATGTGCTAGCACATCTAGCTGGCCGACAATGAGCTCCAGTGTCATGCTCAGTTGTGGGGGAATATCTCTTCCTTCTAGGGGTGTGGTGAGGGGAGGCTGTGTAGCTAGAATGCCTACCAACCATCAGCCTCCCCGGTCCTCCCTGTTACCTCATCTAATTTGCTCTGTCTCTGAAGAATGAAAATTTGCAAGAAAACATTTTGGTCAACTTTGCTCTTAAACTGAACCAAGCTATGCGAAAGGGTTTCTCGTGAACGTCACATCTTAGCTTTCAACTGATGCTATCTGGCACAGTCAAAAAATAATTCACAATAGCCCACTTCATCCAAAGAAGAGTTTTTAGTACAAAAAAAAAGAACATTTATCTATTACTCATGCAGCCATTCTTGTTGCACAGTAATACACTTTTGAAAATCAAACAAGTAAATTAATTCCCAATGCATCCAATAAGATATTTGTTTTAACAATGGTCAATGTTATACAAACTTAAAGGATAAGCACTGTAAAACAATTCATGAATACAGTGGGAAATATCCTATAATATCAGTAATTCATTCAATTAATTTATATTTTCATAATACTTAAAGGAACTTATTTATGAAAACTCCTCCATGTATAAAGTAGCTAAATAGAAATGCTTAACTTAACACGGTTTCTCATCACATATTGAATGTAATTCCTCCAAAAGCAACTAAGTACTATGAAATTGTCAAATTGTTTACAGCTTAATCATACAAGCTACTCTCAATGTGTTAATTAAAAAAAATTGATACAAAAGCATGCTCAATCTGATGAGAGAATTGCCATCATTAAACTTAACTAAAAGTCTACCGAAATATGCTCATGGAAAAGTCTACTTAAACATGATAAAAAAATGTGGAGTTGATAAGTAATAATTATCAACAACAATTAACATTAATCAGTGTCACTGTAGATTTACTTCGCAGAAATGTGTTTTTTTGCCTTTACAATACTCCCACATCTTTAAGCGGTTACAAAGCTTAATCTCGTTTGAAATCAATTTCGCGGTCGATCAAAACTATAACAAAATTCTTGCATGTGATTGGTTATCACCAGCTCGATTTGAGCACCAATTGGACAGTGCAGGTGTCATGCTTGTAACTGGACAATTGAATAGAACAGTTGACATGTCATGCCTGTGTAAGTGGACAATGCGTGTCATATGCATGCGCTGTTGTCGCGCATTTCGGCAACTGAACCTTTTTTCTGATCTTTTCATGAAAATGTATAACCGATATCTAGTTTCTTTCTTAAACTCGTGATTGACAAATGGGACTCCCCCTTCGCGGTCCTCCGATTTTTTCAATTACTCGTATGATTACAGACCGAATTGGACTTCACTCAGTCCTATTACTAGAATTAATAAAAAGCACAAACAATCACATTTCTGAAGTGATGAATCAACAATTCTTTGAGCTCTCCTTGAAAAATTAGAAAGCAAGTTGCTGATTCTAGCCATTTTCTTTCGAATTCTCTTCCGACACGTGACATGTCACATCTTTCCGTAAATTAATAAAATAACAAAACTTAAAGATATTCGCAAAAGGCTTGCTTACGAAGAATTGATTGTTACTTTCAAACATGGGCATTCATTTCAGAATGTAAACTTCTTTCTTTCTGAAGTCTGTGACCAAAATTCGATCATCGAGCATTGTGGTAACACCCCAGGGCCATCCAAATTGATTATTAGTACTTGTCTTTCCAGTGAAAGTTCCTTCCAATATAAACTGTTGAACTCGATTATTTTCCCCATCACATAAGAAAACGTTGTTATGTTTGTCAACACATAAGCCATACGGCAGATTTAATTGTCCATCACCGTTTCCTTTTTCTCCAAACTTGTACAAAAACTGTCCTTTCTCATCAAACACTTTCACACAGTTATTATTCTTGTCAGTTACAATTAACTTTTCCTCGTAACAAACGCAGCTGAGTGAATGATCCAGCCTTTCTGGGCCGCTGTCTCCAAACTTAAACACAGGTTCACCATCCATTGTAAACACTTGAATTCTGTTGTTATTAAAATCCACTACAACGATAAAACATCCATCACTGGTTGTACAAACACTTGAAGGATTCTTAAACTCTCCATCTTCACTTCCCTTTTTTCCAAAGCTTTTCACAAAGTTCCCTGTCTGTACATTCAACTGCTGTATTCGGTGATTACTTTCATCTGCCACCAGAATCTCGTCATCGTTGAGGAATGTGACGTCGACAGGATTGTTTAATTGTCCATCCTTGTCTTCATAAGAACCAAGTTTTCGCACAAACTTTCCTGTCTCATCAAATACCAGGATACAGTGACCTTTAAAATCAGCCACAGCAATTACACCTTTACTGTTCACTGCAATGCCGGCTGGACCTTGCAGCATTCCCTGAACGTCCAACTTGCCTACAACATTTAGCTGTCGCACTTTTACCGGAATAGAAAATGGACTCTTGGCAAGTTTCTGTCCATTTATCTTTATTTCCATTTTATAAGTACCTGGTACTTTCGCTACAAATTTCGCCTGGAAATTTCCATCTTCTCTTTCACTCGTCGCCAAACTCGTCACCTGATCCGCAGGGTCCATGCGTATTTCAACACGATCTGTGTGCTGAGTGTTTCTGATTTCTCCCTCGCTTGTTTTGGGACAAATTAGTAGCTCTGCCTCTCTACCAGCTTGGAAATTCTGATCCAGTCCTTCCACGGCCGATCCTTGCACATCTGTGTCGCTGAATCTCGTAAATCCCAGACTCAAACTCTCTGGTTCACATGTCGTCACAAATTCTACAAACGAGCTAACCGGAAGTGCTGGCATTGTGGTCTTGATGAGGTCTTCGATTCGTTCTCCTACATTTTTCTTGTTTTGCATTATGTCTGAACTTGAGCTTCTCTCAACCAGGTTGTTACTGAACTCAAATGCTTGGTCAAGTTGCTTTTCAAAAGACACAACCGATGCTTTTCCAGAATGTAATTTCTCAATCCTTGACACGCGAGTCTTCTCTAGGGCAGTAATGGCTTCACGCTCCAGTTGGCGAAGCTTTCCCATCATCTGTTCGGTTGCTAAGGAAACTTGGCGTTTAGCTGTGATAATGTTCGTTTCCAACTCATGTTCCGTGTTCTCAAATTCACGAATAACGCCTCGGCAGACCTCCTTCATCTCTTTGACCAGCTTTGCTCTGGCAATGATGTTTGCTTTTTCATCGTCCGCTGCCTTTTCAAGCGGAACAACATCGTGGCTCTTGTGATCAGTGGCGATGCAAACCTGACACACGCAGCTTTGACAGCCCACACAGAAAAACTTTGTTACTTCTTTCTCGTGATACTTAACGGAGCAAAACGACTGCCGTTTCAACAACGCCTCGTAGTCTGTGGCTTGAAACTGTCGCACTGGTGTGACTTTGTGTCCTTGAAACAAAGTTTCTCGAAACACTTCGTGTGCTTTCACACATTCTGGGCACATAAACTTCTCGCAATCAAAGCAGTAGTTGATCTCAGCGCTCTTCTTCTGGCATATACTACAGCTGATTTCATTTCCCTCGCCGCTGCGTCGAACGGCGAGAAGACTCAACAAACTGTTGTGCAGAAAACTGCTCGGCAGATTATTAAAACGCTTTCCTTCAGGGATGCCAATTTGTGCCTGACACTCGGGGCATCGATAAAACCCTTGTTTTTGGCTCGTTAGTGCATGTCTCTCCAGGCATTCACAGCAGAACGTATGAAGACAAGCAATGGTCTTCGGTTTGGTGTAAGTATCCAAACAAATCGAGCATGTTACATGTTTCTTGAGGTCTTTTAGAAGTGACTCCATCACGAATTGCTGAGTAAAACACAGCCCTATTTTGTTTGAGATTCCGAGAGACTGAACTTGGATTAGCATTCTATTTAAAGCAGCGAAGCAGATGTCTGTAGGATTGCGTGATCTTCGCGCAGAGATTGACAGTTTTACATTGCAATTTTATCCACCTATTGTGAACTTTCTCTGTGACTGCGTAGTAAAATCGATTTCATAGCGTGACCGAATATGTCGCAGTAGCCACTGTATCACGAAAAACAACATACTACGATGGTTTGGAAATAAACCATCAACCTCATTTTATCGTCGCTACATTTACCGCCCTTTAGTGAGTTTGGGATTCCGAGAAACTTGTTTGACACCACACGAGTAATAGGCAGTATTCTATTAAGAGCCATTTTCCGAGAAAATCGAAAATCGCATGACACTCGTGAAAAAAACGAATTTTTTTTCCTCTCGCCAAAACATCCCTTTTAGTAACCTTATTGAAGAAAAAATAATTTTGGGTTCAAGCGATTCATTATACGGGAGAAATTACAAAAAGTTTGAAAAATCGATTTTTTGCTGGTTTTTCGTACTCAAAAGAACAAAATCCGACCGCAACTTCGAGAAAACGGTGAACGCATAAGAAACAATCCCTAACATCGAAACTTCAGCCGAGTATTATTTCGTACTTACTCTTTAATTTCCTGAAAGAAATTTGAAGAAAGAAGTTTTTAACATTTACAATCGACAAGTTTAAAAAGGTCAAATTTGTATCCCTGGAAATGTTAATAAATGAAGGCGAACTTTAACTGTTGTAAAAGGCCACTGGTATATGCCGCTTCCTAGTAAATCCCATATAGAATAAAACCTTGGCTATTGAACTAAATCACTGGAAAGTTTTAGCTCTGGAAATCCAATATAGTCCTCACACTAAAGTAAGTAATTTGAGTATCTGAGTAAATAAAATTTATGCAAATTAGACGGCCCGCTGAATGAATTCATATTTTTAACGCAAAGTTTTGTTGAACGAGCAACTTACCATTGCTTGTTGCGATAGAAGTTAAATCCATCTCTCAATCTATTTTTCCTGTGAAGTGGCAACTCATCCATACCTGATTTTGACCAAAATGTGTCCAGCAACTTCAGCGCTTGAGCTATCTAAACACTTCCCACGCAGCGCTTATTACGCATTATCAGACGCTTTAATAATAATGAAACCCGATTATGTTTTGGTCCGAAAATAACATACAATGATGAAAATTAACCACTGCTCAAACCACACAGTTAACAAGGTGAGTATTATTCTTATTGAGCGAACAAATCAGGTACTAGACGGGATAACAAGATCATGTGATGTGTAATTTAGCAAACGTGCAGAGATTGGTCACGCTAGCTTGTCGCATATGACGGTACGTGCTATACTTCGTACACAATGTAAACAGACAAAGAAGCAATTACAGCAGTCCCAATGAAAAAATGTACAACCGTACGTCTGTTTATAGATCATCAGTGTAGAAATATTCGACTCTAGGAACAATATTAATAAAACATTTCCAGGTCAAATGCTCCTGGAATAAAATTTATATATTGTCACGAACTGTTTCGCCACTTACTATTGCACGTGCCTCTGCGATATTATTTTTAATTGAATTATTCCCGTCTTGTATTACGAATACCGAAACAGCGTTAGTGGAGTTTGTCTCGTTTGTTGGGAGAGCTTTGTTTTTTGTCATGGCTTCGGCAACGTTTCACTCGTGTAGTTTTTCTGGTTTATTACACGACGCCACACCCTGTGGTTTAGGCAGCGATTATCCAGGCCAAGTTGAAGTTTTCGCTTTAAGAAATTGTACAAGGGACATTTCGAGGCACTGCAAGTTGTATGGATTAAAAGCAGATACAGCACTTGACACTGAATGGAAACTGCTGTTAGCAAGAGCAGGTAAATCTTATGTACTGTCTTACCGTCTTACGTAGCGGCTAATAGTGGTGTACATTTCCATCATCTCTTTATCGCAGACCTCACGATGGTCATGTTATTCTAAGAAAATCTTCGGGTGCTTTCCATTCAGCCCAAAATTCCGCAAGTTTCGGTTAGAAATCAAATGGAATAGACCATTTTGGTTCGGTCCTACCAGAATATTTGGGAACGCCTTTGAAGCTGGTCCAATTTGACCGGTCTGGTTATTTCGGTCGATCGAACCGAAATGTCCCCTTCCATTTGACAAAATTGTTTTCCCCAGTACTTGCCTACCACTCTTTTGTATCCTTCTTGCAAGAACAATAAGCAAACGAGTTCATCTCTTTAAAAATCGCAGGCTTTTATCCGCGGCGCTAATATTTTGCAAACCAAATATTAACGCTTACGATAGCAAAAAAGATCTTTATTCACCACCACCACCCCCCCCCCCCCCGCTCCGCCACCCACGCACACACACCTGTCACTGATACACAGACTTTAAAGACTTTTTTATGAAAAAGGGGGCCTCGAGATCTCCTAGCACACGAGCCTCTCAACTCGCTCTTGATGCATGCAATGGGTAATTTTCCCTTTACCTTTGTTTAGGGGTATTTGCAGTGGAAGAGTCCCACTTGTCATTGACAATATGCCCTCACCACAGAGCGGAATTTGGTATGCGCTGGAGATCCTCAAAAGTGAAGCGTAGCATTTCACTAGAAATAGCTGCTCACAAAACAGCCTCGGTCAAAGGCGATCGGCATTTGGACAGCGTTCTATCTGCATTTATTTTAAACACTGAAGGAATACTTATTCAAGTTGGATCGCGTAAGTTTATCGTAACACATTTGTAGCTAAAGTATACGCTTTAATTTTAAACGAGCGAGGGCGTAAAGCAACATATGCGCAAGTGTTACAATACCCTTTATTATCCTGTTCCCCTCCCCCCAAAGAAGAAAATGGCTTTGAAGAATAGTAAAGAAATCGGCGATGGCCTTTTAACAAGGTTAACATTCATTTTTGCTACAGCTCTTTGCAGAATGTGCAAGCAACATTTCGCGGGGGCCAAACCAACAACAGAAAGTGACACCCGCACCAATGATTGAAGTTACTCCATGCGTAGAACTAGAGACTTCAGAAGCAAATGTAAGTAAGTAAACGGTAACCTTGGATACAGACTGTTATTCCAACATAACAAATGCCAAAATTCCGAAAGGGCTGGGTAACTGTGAATAACTGTAAACTTTGAAAATGACTCTGAAAATGATTTTAAGACGAATAGGTCACTGTTCGTTTCTTTAAATTCCTTTCGGTCTGGCTGGAGCGGGAGTATTTATAATGATAGCGGTATGCATGTAAATTCATATTTTCTTTTTTTAAAATGATGTATAACTTAAGTTTCGAACTATAATAAAAAAAATAATTCCTAAAGACAAAATAAACAGAAATATTGAAGTAACATTGATGTCTAATCGTCTTTTTTGTATGTTACAGAACAGCTCAAACTCATCTCCAGGACAAAGTGATGCTGGTCAATCTGTTGAAGAGTTCGCAGAAAGCCTTGGACGTCTAACAATCGCTGATGACACCTTTCTGTCACCAGACACAATAAGCACAGCTTCCACTCAGAGTGACGAGCCCACACCTGTGATCTTACATGAGCCGCGCGAAAAGCTGAGTGAGTTCCTGGCAGCATGCAAACTTGAACCGCTTGGAAAGCCATGGCTTTCTTGGAGTGATTCCTCTGAGCGAACAAGACAACGTCAAACAAGGACAGCCACAGAAATAGTAGCAACTGTGCTAAAGAGCGTCACCCCTGATAATGCTGGTGAACTCTGGCGACGTTTAGCCTGTTCTACGGCTATGAACAAGGCCCTAGGTGTAAGTGAGTTGTCACATTCAGAGTATTTGTATTTAGAGGCCCTAGCAGAAGTGTACCAGAATGCAACCAGCTGGGATACCCGTAGACAAGTGCTTTCGATTATGGCAGGGGTTGGAACTTTCAACGACACTTCCAGTTATATCCCGGGGTTGACAAGATACCGATACTCCATGGCTAATCTTCATCGATCACTGTTTGGCCGAGGCGCTCAAGTTCCACAACAGCCTACCACACGAATACGAGTAGACTTGAGGCAGCTTGACCACTTTCTTGGTTTCATCACGAGCCCGCATCTTGTTCAGGACCTTCCATTTGGGGAAAAACATCTCAAGCTTTCGTCTGGTGAGGTTATTCAAGTACCTAACGTAATCCGTATGATGATACCCGAGTGATACAACAGTACACTCAGTACTGTTTGGAGATCAACTTCAAACCATTCAGCGAAACTTCTATGAGACGGGTACTCTTTGAGTGCAGTGCCTCTATAAGAAAATCACTGCAGGGCTTAGATTATTTTGCAGCTGAAGGTGCTCGCGCATTTGATGATCTCGTGGCCCTCGTACGCCAAATAGGGGGATTAGGTTCCGGCAAGGAGTGGGAGACTACAGTTGTGCAAGCTCTTATGACAAGCAAGCAGTATTTGAAGGGGGACTATAAGGTAATGTGAATTCTGACTCCAGAAAGACAACTTGAATAAAACTAAAAGTAAGTACTTATTTTACCTCGTCAACAAAATCATTCTGTAGAGCAAATATATATTTTGTACTCTTTTTCTTCACTAAATGGTGCACGTGTAACTAGCTTACATAAATTCTCGAGATTAACAATGCGCGCACGAGGATAGTTTTTTTTTTCTATGGTTAAGGTTAAAAGTTATTCGCCCCCTTTCGATAATAATATACGTTAGATTAAAAAATCATTTGATTAACTATTATATTGAAGTATAAGCACAGACAAACAGTAATCTCAGTTTTGTCTTATCAACAGGTTCATGTCACAAGCCCCTCTAACGTAGCAGACCATTGTGTGTTGTTTACTCTTAGCGAAAGTAGTGATGCAGATTACCAGCAACAATGCAGTCACCAACACACTGATCTTTGTGACCGTTGTCAAAGTCTTCAGGAAACTCTGGCAAAGATTGAACGGGTCCTTGGCGAGACGACCTTTCCGACTCAGGACGCGAAAGACGAAGCGCTATTTATATTCCAGACAGCCCAGCTGGCCATAATGTCCTGGAAATGCCACATCCTTAGATCAGCTAACCAAGACCAAGCGAGAATAGATGCACTGGAGAAACTTGACGACAAAACTGTCTTGATAATTAACGACTGGGCCATGAAGTTCCTGCCACAGAAATACAGAGAGTCCCAAACCGACTGGTTTGGTAAGCGAGGTATCTCCTGGCACGTTTCTGTTGTCTACCGTCGTGTGAGCGGGGTACTCCAGTGGCAGGGCTTTCTGCACATAGTCCAGTCGTGCAATCAAGGCAGTGCTGCAGTGGTTAAAATCATGCAGGATGTCCTGAATACCATCAAGCTGGAGCACAGTGAGATTAACAAGGCGTTCTTTCGCCAAGATAACGCAGGCTGTTATCATTCGTCGTCCACCGTACTCTCATGCCCAGTGATATCCTCCTCCACCGGCATCGATCAAGCGCATTGACTTTTCTGACCCACAGGGTGGAAAAGGTGCCGCAGACAGGCTCGCTGCAACCTGCAAGAATCACGTCAGGACTTTCATAAACGAAGGAAATGACGTGACCAATGCCGAACAACTGAAGAGTGCTCTTCTTTCGCATGGGGGGATAGAAGGAGTTCGAGTTGCTGTCATGCAAAGTGTTGAAGAGGAAGCAGTAGTAGATGACAACAGAAAGATTATTGGTATCAACAAATTAAACAATTTCGAGTTTAAAGACGAAATTCTCGTAGCTTGGCGCGCTTATGGTATGGGAAAGGGAAAAGAGATCCCATTGGAAACAACATCAGAAGGTTAGCCTAATGAAAATTCACAATTCCTCCTTTTTTAGAATTATTTCATCGCGCAAATATATATTTTTTTATGGTTTGAGTAAAAAGGTGTACGTTTATCGTTTGTTATAGCCTTCAGACGCATGAAAGGCATCCATTTCCCATCCTGGTACGCAGGAGGAGCGGGTGTCTGCCACCCCGTGGGGTTTTGATTTTTAAAAGACTTAAGCCCCTTAGACCCTTTATAAATTTATAGTCCTTGATTTGTTCTACAAAATTTTTAAAACGAACATTGCAGAATATGGCGGTTCTGAAGAACATGTCCGGTCATAAGATGTAAAAAGCAAACGTTTCATCTGTTCGCGCAGCAAAGTGGACCAAAGGGGCACTCTTCACAGGCTGTGCAGAGTGAAGTATTGAAGTAGGTGAACAGTGCTTTTTTATGTAAATCTTGTTTCTTTATGTGTTATCTACTTCAGAGCATGGCATTGGTTGGCTTTCATCTGAGTTTTCTTCTGGAGACTTTAGACCCCTTAGCCCAAAACCGACTCAGTCAAGGAAGAAGCAAGAGACGGAAGTGGAGCAGGTTCATGATCCCACTGACAATACAAATGAATCGTCATCCGTGTTTACCTGCCCTCAGGATGGGTGTGTTAAGGTCTTTCAAAGGCTGTCTTCTCTCGAAAAACACCTATCTTTAGAGAAATGCACCAAGTCTTTAGAGAAACGGTCTTTGTTAGACCTTGCCAAACTAGACTACAAGTCCAGGTTCAAGGAGGGCACGACCAGTCAAGTTATTTCGTTTGCGTCTTTTAGGGATACAAGAGTGGCTACATCCGGCGAAGTAGAGGTAAAAGAAGGATGGGCGCTAAAGCCGAGCGAAAAAGCATATCGCTTTAACCAAAACCAAAGGGATTATCTAAATGCGAAGTTTACAATTGGTCAAACCAGCGGCAGAAAACTGGACGGTGATATCGTATCACGTGAGATGAGACGTGCACAAGGACCTGATAGTGTTCGTTTGTTCAAAGTATCCGAGTTTTTTACCCCGCAGCAGTGCACTTCATATTTCTCACGTCTTGCAGCGAAGGTCCGACGGCAAACATCCGACGATGCTGAAATCCAAGCTGTAGTAGAAGAGGAAAACTTTACCATGGCAAGAGAAACAATCCTATCCATCACGCTACAGCACCCCATCACTTACGATCAGTACAATCTCTGTGCCATGGCCAAGGGAGGATCTCTGGAGCGACTTAAACTTGGAATGCTTCAAAACATTTGTCAGCAACTAGAATTAGAAGTACCTCCCAAGCCTGTTCGCCGCAAAGCGCTCTACGTTGACCTGCTGAAAAAAGCCGTCATTAATTGCACTTGCCAGCTCCGTGGGAAAAATATGTAGAAACAGAAAGTACTGCCCTGCTCACAGACGTTTTTCTGTTTTGGGAATTTGGTGCGCGCACAAGATAAGCGATTGCTCGTGAGAGAGGGCGGAACGTGCTTTTTTTTAATACGTGCACTCGACGATATCTAAAAATGAAGAGAGTCTGTGAACAGGCTAGTAAAGTACACAAATTGTAGAGTTTTGCCTAAACGGTGTTCTCACTTCTCCTCAGAGGCTTGCTTCCAGGAGTGAATCATTCACCATTTGTTCTCGCCGGAATAACTAAGTCAAGAAAAAATCTATTTTGTTGATTGTTTTGCTTCCTTTACTTATTTTTGAAGTTTGTTTATGTTTAAAAGAGCGTTCCTTTTCGGAAAGTGAGATCATTTCTTGTTTGTCAGGGTGAGTCCTTGTTACAAATCAGTCAGTTACCTTTCAGCTTGTGACTATTTGCACGTTATAAATGTCTCTTCCCGCTCTGACAAATCAATGACACCTTATCTTATAAATGTGAAGAGGTATTTTAGCCTGCATAACAGCCGCTTTATGAGCCAAGCGAGGCGAACACGGTATTTGCTCGAAGCACGAAACGAGTGCGAAGCGCGAGACGAGGGATGGAGAAAAATAAAGCTTTATTTTTCTCCTCCCCTCGTCGCTTCTCGCGCTTCGTGCAAAATGCCACTTTCGCCTCGCTTGGCTCTTTTATGCAGGCTGGAGGTATTTCTGCAAGTTCTTTGAGTTAACCAAAGATAACTTTGTTTATCTTCGCTAAACAACACTTCTAGAGGTCTCTAGAGAAAGCGTTACGCGCGAGAATGTGGAATTTTATAACACTCCACATCGCGTATTCAGCCCTGCGGAGTGGTTCTCCTTTTCTCGCGCTCGCGGCGTGAATTGGTCATAGTTAACTCAAAGATTATTATTAGCCTCAATAGGCTTTTCAACAATTTTGAAGAGGTCTGGAAGGTTTTAAGGATGCGATAAGCACACGCAAGTTTGAAGTTGTGTTGTGGACAAGCTCTAAATGAAACTGAGAATTTCTAGTTACCTGGCTAGGGTTTCCTGGTTTCGGAGGAAAAATTATAAAAAAAATCCAAAACAAAACTAAAGCAAGCTATAAAGTTGACTTTTATGCTTTTTTTTTTTTTTCTTTTTTCGCTGTAGGGACTATTGCAAGGTGGGAAATTCGGGAATAACGAACTTATTAAGGAAACATTTGTGTTTGAAATATTTTGGGAAATATTATACCACTCTGAATCAAAAACTGTGATGAATGTCTTTCACAGCCGGTCAGCATATGCATGTGTCCAGACCAATACAAATATATAATAGGTCGGTTCTGTAAGAAGTTTATATATTTTTTTCTACCAAAACAAAGGCCGAAAACAGAAGCTATTGAGTATTTTGTGACAGTTTGCCAACGTGACTTTGGCATGTAACCGATTTCCGGGTCAGTAGAGGTCATAAGACCTTGTGGTGGCTTGAAATCTTAACTAAACGAATTCAAAATCGAAGTCAACGGTCTCGAATGCATTTTAATTCTGCTTTTTGCCCCTGAAGAAAACTATTTTAAAATTGTGGTAACGGAGTTTCGTCAAGCGGTGACAGCTTCAGTTCGAAGTTGCGATCTCAATGATTTCGCTGGTAGCAAAGTAGCTAAACAAACGTTTTTCAGTCGTCATATAAAAAGTTATTTACGGCTCTTACCAACACAGCTGAAAGCTAGAAATAACATTATCACTGTAAAAACATATTACAAGGAACAGTAAGTAGTCCTTTTACACTAAACTTTGCATTTAGTATGAATTCATTCAGCGGGCCGTCTAATTTGCATAAAGTTTATTAACTTAAATTCTCAAATTGCTTACTCCAGTGTCAGGGCTGTATTTAATTTCCAGAGCTAAAACGTTCCTGTAATTTACTTCAATAGCCAAGGCTTTATTCTATATGGGTTTTACTAGGAAGCGGCATATACCAGAGGGCTTTTACAACGGTTAAAGTTCGCTTTCATTTTCTAACATTTCAAGAGACACAAATACGACCTGTTTAAACTTGTCGATTGTAAATGTTAAAAACTTCTTTCTTCAAATTTTCTTTTAGGATTTTAAAGATTAAGAACGAAATAATACTCGGCTGAAGTCTCGATGTTAGGGATTGTTTCTTATGCGTTCACCGTTTTCTCGAAGTTGCGGTCGGATTCTGTTGTTTTTAAGCGCAAAAAGACTGCAATAAAACGGTTTTTCAAACTATTTGTTATTTCTCCCGTACAATGAAACGCGTGAACGCAAAACTATTTTTTCTTGAATAAGGTCACTAAAAGGGATGTTTTGGCAAAAGAAAAAAAAATTCAATTTTTTTACGAATGTCTTGCGATTTTCGATTTTCTCGGAAAATGGCTCTTAAAAGCAGCGAAATGGATCTCTTCAGAAGAGATCTCGTGTTCTCCAGAGCGCTATTTGATAGCTTCAGTTTTGGATTTCAATGTTTCTAAGGAAGCGTGAGAAAATAACAATAAACAAATGTCTCGTTATCATGTGCTGTCACGAGAAATAAACGGAAAGGTAAAATCTGCTTTCTTCTAAAAACGGAAACTAGCTCAAAGGTTATAACCTATTTTAATTCGTTTGTGTGTCGCATTTGGTGTGAATCGTGGATTAGGGAGGATAGGTTAGGCATTGATGGCCACGATTTTAGTTTTCAGTTACGCTAATAAGAAAATCATGCCTCAGAACTGCTGGAATCTCTTCCATTTATAGAACTTCCAGGAATATCGTCTTCACTTAAAAACTAAGATCCCAGTCAACTGAAAAATTCAGAGTTGAAGTTTTGGCTGCAATGTCGAGGTGATAACTGCAAAGGATCCGCCACAAAAGCGCAACTTTGCAAACGGTAAGAAATCTTTCGGATTTATGGTTTGAAAACTGAAGGATTGTCATGGCCTTGCAGCTTATGGGGTTTATTCTCTTTCAGAGTGAAGGACTGCGTGGAAGCAGATATTTCCCATCTCATCCAACATCTCTCCATATCGCGACTATCTATTTTGTGAAAAGATCTCTGTCTTCTGGGAACTTGTGGAAAGGTATTTTCAATCCACTCTCTTCGTAAACCCTCTCTGTACACTCTGAACACAGCAGTTTCGAGGCATGATTTTCTTAATAGCATAAGTAAACACTAAAACTGTGGCTCTCGATACCTCGAGAACGAGGTATCGAGGATTGAGGATTGATGATTATCGAGAGCTCTCAATATTCAAAGCTGCAGAAGGCCCTTTTCGACCTCTTGCGACATCGAAAATATAAAAGTTGACAAGCTCGCTCCTCGTAACACACTGCACGCAGCAAGAAATCGTTTGTATTTCTAAATTGTATAATATCTCAGGGGTTGGGAAAGCATTTCAATTTTTGTATGTGTTTATTCAGAGGTTCGCCATAATTTATTTAGAAACACCGGTTAGAAAGCTTTCTAAAATTGGTCAAAAGTACTCTTTCTTTCTTGGGTGATATTTCTCAAGTCCAGACCAGACCATTAAAAACTGTGGCTGATTTCCTCTGATAAGATGTTCGAAAGCATAGAAATATAAAAACATCATGCAGTTTCCTTCCTAATTTCCTTCGCCGTAGTGACTTCAAATTTTTGTTTTCCTAGCGTGACAGCAGATTATGCAAATCATCTGTCGAGCAAACCGTCCGACCGTTCTCAGTTAGTAGCGTCATAAATCTTAGATTTGAATTGTTTAAAAAAAAAGATAATTGGACAGAACTTTTAGAATACACTGATTGATACTCTAAACCGTTTAAACGGCTAAAATCTGGCAAATGATTCTGTCTCATGACGAAAAAGGTGAACAAAACTCAACGAATATCACACTGATTAGCGTTCGGTCAACATGTGAATAATTAACTCTTTTTTAAAAATTGGTTTCTGCTCTTTTATATTTGAGTTAGCAGAGCCTAAACTAGTTCAAACCTGTATGAACATTTTAAACCAAACTACAGGATTTTATTTAGCGTAACTGGCAATACAGCACTAGATTACGGGCAGTCCCTCCTTTTCGTCAAAGTCCGTCGCGCGAGTCGAAAAACATCAGTGAAGAAAAAAATTAATGTTAGTGCTCACTCCGAGGGCTCAGAGCGGCGCGTGAACATCTTTATCTTTTTTTTTTTTTTTTCCAGCTCTAACTATTTTTTTTTTCGACTTGCGCGACGGACTTCGCCCAAAAGGAAAAAAAAAACGCTCGGCTGCAATTCTCCTCAGCCACACTATTTTCACTTCATTCTTGTGACCATGCAACTGTCAAACATCTGCCTTCCGGTTTCAACAAATGTGAACGGAGTGGGAGAATGGGGGGAAGGGATAATGGCTGAAAAAAAGGGACTCGATTGAAAGGAGATGAAGGAGTCACCTTCTTAACTAAGCTTTTCTCTTTTCAAGAGTGACAGTGACAGCCTAACAGAGGGTGAAGCTGGTGTGGTCTCGCCCTCTGTTCATAGCTGTTTGAATAGAGTTCATGTTCTTTAAATACCCCGCAGCTCTTTCCTTTTCTAACGCTCTGAACGGGGCTTAAAGATAAAATACAAAGTCTGAAAATGGCATAGAATCTGAAAGCCCATTATTTCTATGGACACTTTGATTTTTCCTTGCAGCCTACAAGGTTTTTGTGCAACACAAACCACCTATGCGCAATTTCTTCCCCTTACCATCTCCTCCCATAGCAAACTTAGGAAGGCTACTTGAAAGGTAGGCGCTATACTTTTACCTCCTTAAACGGAAAGAAATAGAAGCAGCGCATTCTGGGAAATTAACTTTGGGAAAGGGAAAATCAATGAAAAATCTAACTAAGGGTGTGGTCGTTATTAATCGATGGTGGGGGGAGGTGGGGGGAATATAGTGATGGGAATCAGCTCTCGCCAATAGAGTATTAAGGGGGCACTTAACATTTCCAGATAAGCCCTTTCTATATAGAAGGCAGGTTTATTAAATTAAGCCGGTAACAGGCATGGAAGCATGAAAATGGTGTAAATAAAAAAATTTTTGCGGCCTTATTTGTATCACAGTTCAGTTACTCTAAATGTAAATGGTAGGTTCCCTGAGCACTAGGCCCAGTCTCTACCGAGGTTTTGCCATTCGACACTACGTTAAACCTCGGCGCACACGTGTTTTCATGGCAGGTTATTTTCGCCTTTATTTTTCGGATAACTAGACTTACATCGAAGAAAAAGAACATTACGGAACCATTATGGATATTGTACCACTTTTCAAGGTCACGGAAAAGGACACTAGCTTGTTTGAAATGATTTATCGTAGAGTATTGTATTCGAACAGTGTGCTGAGCGTAGTTGATCGGATCGAATAAAACGTGGAATTGACACTGAATTGACGGCTGCTACACAAAATCTTTTTGATAACCCTGAGGAGACATTACTTGGCCGTGGGTTAATACAAATTTATCCTCGAGTGTCGACAATATCTCTCTTTTGTGAGAGATATTATAAACTCGTATCCACCAGCGGACAAATAATGTTCTGTTTGGTCTAGATCTATAGTTACTGAATACGTATTTAAGCCAAAAACAATTTTAAAACACATAAGAACATTAAATACAGAGAACACCAGCACATAAAATCAGCTCACTAAAAAGCTACTTCAACCTCCGATTAAATGTAAAACAAATTCTCATTCCAAACATACAGCAAAGGTAGGTATAAATAGTTTATTTACCTAATTGTAGTTCTGATATTGCCTTAGTAACTTTATATGATATGTATACACAGATATAAAACACTGTATTCTCAAAAAGCGAATTTCAACTGAGTGTCCTACGACCAAATCCAAATTTATCACAATTGCCAATCGTCGAGCACTTTTCAATTAAGTATCGAAAAACCAAATCCAAAGTGATGACAACTGCCAATCAGAAAAAAGGTTACCATGATTATTAGCCAATGAGAACACAGAGTAGAAACAGGCAACCTCCTTAAAGCGCGGAAAACGCGAGTGACCAAGTCGTAGTTGGTTTTAGTTTTACATTTGATTGGTTAAGATTGTGACGCGAGTTTCCTGGACCAATCACATAACGAAGTAAAGCAAAACCAAAGCAATCCAGCATCACTTTGATACTCAGCTGGAAACTGCTCCAATAAAGGAAATATAACAAAATGCCAAAGATAACTCAAAGAAAAGCCTGAAGTGCTGGAAATATGCGAATGGCCCTACTGCACACTCGATCTTGATGAGGCTCGTACCTGATTGGTCAAGAGGGCGGCATAGGCTCGCTAAACCAATAACAGACTACAGTCAAGCTAAACCAATGCCCATGACTATATCCATGACTATTTTCGACACTCAATTAAAAATTTCTTTCATAGTTTACAATATTACCTTACAAAGACTAGTTTTAAAATAATTCTGAACATGTCTAATGATCAAGTCTCTTTATACTGACGCCGCATTGCGCTACTCGTTAGGTCTGATCTGTAGAGTTATTTTCTGTTGGTTATCCAGTCATTCTCGTAGTTTATTCTCAGTCATCGTCAGCCTTTGTTCCAAAATTGAAACCGTCTGCAACAAAAGGTCGCGCAACGAATATAAGAGTCTCTCCCTTACACTAAAAAAAATATCTTGCGTTTCAGCATAAGCTAATACATCTCCATGTTGCATGAAATCTTTGCCTCGTCTCTGTACAACAAAAACCTCATATTAGACTGTTCATGACCTTTTCCCGACGAGGGCCACGGATTTGATCACCAGTCGCTGTTTCAGAAATGAACTCCATCTTGCGATCAGGTATTCCTTTTTCCAGGGGGAGGGGGGAGAGAGAAAGAGCAACTGTGGTGCTTCCATACCATCCCCCTACCTCCCTCCCCCCTCCCCAAACAAAGAAGAAGACTGCCTGATTCAGGCTAAATGAATCTATGCTTCTCAAAGGCTGGTAAAAGGAACTAGCAAAAATTGAGTACATGAAAGCTGTGTCCCCCGTTTCTAAGTCTTGTGTCTTGTTAAAGGAAGGGTGTTTTAAAATGGATATTGATTAATGTTGATACGAGTAAGCTTTTCATCGGGCCACACCTTTTTCCCCTTTCCCCCCTAACATGGGTCCCTCTTCAACCCCTGGTATTCTCCCCTATGAATGGCAGCGTGGTAGGGTCATTAACAGGAGTGCATCCCCCGTCCCCACCCCCCAAGGCTCTTGGTTTCCAAAACAATTCCCTGTTCACAAATTTTTTCCGCAACTAACCTGTGTGAGCACATCTAGTTGGCCAATAATGTGCTCCAGAGTATGCTCAACTGTGGAGAAATATCTCTTCTTTCCAGGGGTGTAGTGAGGGGAGGCTGTGTAGCCGGAATGCCTCCCAAACCATCAGTCTCCCCATTCCTTCCTGCTACTTCATCTAATTTGCTCTGTCTCTGAACAATGAGAATTTGCAAGACAACATCTTGGTTAACTTGGCTCTTAAACTAAACCAAGTAAAGTGGAAGGGTTTCTCATGAACTTTACATCTTAGCTATCAACTGATGCAATCTGGCAAAGTCAAAAAAATAATCCTAAATAGCCTACTTCAGCCAAAGATGAGATTTTAATACAACAAAAAAGATAACTTATCCATTACTCATGCAGCCATTCTTGTTGAAGAGTAACACACTTTTGCAAATCAAACAAGTAAAAATTTATTCATAATGCATTCAGTAAGATATCATTTCAACAATGGTCAACACTATTTGAACCTAAAGGAGAACTGTACTCAGTTCATGAGTACAGTGAAAAGTATCCTATAATATCAGTAATTCATTCAATCAATTTATATTTCATACTATTTAAAGGAACTTGTTCATGAAAACTCCTGCCTGCATGGAATACCTTAATAGCAGTTGCAACTTGATGCAATCAAAACACTCCTCAGTCTATAGACGGTTTCTAAATACATCTCAAATGCAATTCCTGCAAAAGCAAATAAGGTGGGTAGATGCTATACTTTTATCTCCTTAAACAGAAACTAATAAAAGCGGTGCATTCAGGGAAATTAAGTTTGGGAAAGTAAAAATCACTGAATAATCTTACTAAGGTGACAATCGTTATTTATCAATGGGGTTGGATATAGAGGGGGGGGGGAATCAGCTGTCTCCAAAAGAGTTTCAAGCAGCTCACAAAAGGAGGCACGCCAACAACTGACAGTCTTAAATGCAACCATTGCAGTAGACTGTGCTGCTCACATGCTGAACTTGCAGTGCATCAATGCCCCTAAAGCAGTTAACTGTTTCTCAGTCAACATCACCTGCAATGGACTGCCAATGATGATTAAAGTGGACTATAGTAAATTGACTGCTAATGAGAAGAGGGATAAAAAAATATCGCTCTCATCTTGATCACTCTCATTTTCTTGCCCCTCAGCCAGTTTGTTTGTTTTCACTGTCAGTTCTTATCACCTGCTCATGTTATTTTCTTTTCATCTGGTTGGTCTATGAGATTTTTTAGGTTTTGGTTTTACTTCCCCCCCCCCCCCCTTGTCCCCAGATGGGATGTCAGTCCATTGCAGGTTACCCCCCAGCATTTCATCAGGTTTCCTTGACAGCAGTATCCATATATAATCCTGGGTGGAGAGAACCCTGTGAAAGTAAAGTGTCTCACCCAAGAACACAACACAGCAACATGTCCAAGTCTTGAACTCAGAGCTCTAGACATTTACCCCTCACTCCCTAACATTAGCATACATATTCTCCCTACTGTTCTCTAAACATTTCCTTAGGTGCTGACAAGGAGAATTTGATTAACAATCAAGAGGGTTTTTTTAGTTTGTGATCATTTCCTACTTTCTCATGACCTAATGTTTGATTCAGAGGTGATATTGAAAGGAGAAATTAGATGCTAGTCACTCTTAAGAGAACAGGTTAAGCTGCCATCTCATATTTAACCTTCTTATTTAATCTTATAATTTCCTATTTGATGAATTCACAGCTTGTCCAGACTTACCTTGGGAGCAGCCTCTTCAGGTGCAGTCCTTGGAGGGGGTCATGAGTATGGGGTGTAGGTACAAATGGGGATGCTGCTCTTTTTCTGTGGGAGTCAGTAGCACTGAAAGCATCACAAAAAGCTATTTAACACACTACCAGTCACATGTAGGAGGCTTAACCCTTTCACTCCCACAAGTGACCAAGACAGAATTTCTCCTTACAATATCAATACAATATCAAGCAGGGAAGTGACAAGAATAGAGAAGAATGTCAATCATGGGATTATTAGTTGATCCAATACCAAATTCTCTGAACTAACATCATAAGAATTGTATGGCGTATAGTAAGGAGAATTACTAATTAGATCTTGGGAGTGAAAGGGTTAAGCAGCTAAAAAATTAAAAACAAACAAACAAGAACAATCTTGAAGACAAAAATATCTGATATGTTTCAGAGAATTGACAAAAAAAATATTACATGCAATTTTCTATAAACAAAAGTGAAATGACATGAAAAAGCAATACTGGTAAATTTGATTTTGCTTTTTTAATCTTTTGTACACAGCAGTTCACAAAGAATCTTACACATGCAAACATCACTTGTCAGAAAACATCACACAGGTGAATAGTGCTTTTCATGTGTGCTGATTCATTTGTTCAGAAGAGATCAGCAAGTAATATTCACTGCCAAGCAGGTGAAGAGACAAAATTAATTTCAACCATTTTTCGTTATATTGACAGAAATGAACTAATTTTTTTTGGTTTCTGTATGGTATATATCAAAACAATTATTCACCAAAGTGTTGGTGAATATTGGCGGATATGAACTGAGCCACAAAATGGCAAGGTAAATATCCACCATTGTTCACCTCCACTGAGGTGAAATACAATTGTTAATTATTTGTTTTTATTATGTTAGAAAGACAAGAAAAATGTTATAGGAATGATATGTTCATTTCATAAGAATTTGTTTATTAAAAGATCAAATACAAAACTTAACTGCAACAACAAAAGTGGAAGGTTTTTTTTCAAATCACTGCTCACCTGAATTTTCAGCTGCCTTTCTTCAAGTTCCTCTGGAGAAAGAACTTCTTCAGCTACTTTGTTAATTGTATTGTCTAGCACCTGGAAGGTCAAACAGAAAGCTTAGCACTTGCTCATTATCATTACAATTAAATTCTTGTCTCTGATATGCAAAATACAGGACATGTCACAGAAATGAAAAAAAAAATTGTTTACATGTGAATAAGAATTGAGTCATTGAGTAAGTTTATAGAGCAGTTCACTGATAAGAGCACAAAAATATGCATGTTAAACTTGTAGAGAATGCATCTAGACCTGACACAGACTGGTCTTGACAGACAAGCAAATACATCTCAAGTACAGTGTTTAAAATCCACCCCTATTCTAGGATGTCACAATATGTCAAAACTTGACCCTTAAATAATGTGAGAAAGTCTTATAGAATACAATTCACATTAACTTTCACTAACTGCACAAGCAAAATTGAAGTGGAGAGAAAAAAAAAAGCCTTAAATGACTTGTGATGAACTACAAGATTCTCCTTCCACATTGTTCTGTATTACCTCACAAAAAAGAAAGAAGAAGTTGGTGTTCCATAAAAAATAACCTTAAGGCTCTTTTCTAATCACCCCTCCAACTGATAACCCTTAGAACCCTAAGAGTAACAAGCATCTAATTTTCTCTTACAGCAAGGAAAGCAATAATCACTGACTAAAGAAGCCCTTGATTGTTCAACAATTTCTCCTTGTCAGCACTTTAGGAAATGTAGAGCAAACAGTATGGAGAATATGCATACTGATGTTAGAGTGTAAAGGATTCACTCACCTTCACTGGTACAGCAGACTTGAGTTGAGCCTTTGCTCTACAGTTTGGAAAGTCTTTTGAATGACTAAGTAAAAAACAAGAAAAATAACTTTAATACTTTTTGCTTCATTACCATGCCATTTTATTCTTAGCACTCTTTCAATTATATCAATGAATACAATCACATTTGTGAATGAAACTGAAATAAAATTCTCAAATGTGATTGGTTAGAAGCTCAATTTAAGAACCAATAGGATAGAGTCCACACATTATGCCTTTGTAATTGAAGATTACACATCAATTGTATGAAGGTTCTTTTCTTTGCAAAAACAAGTGAACTAATAAGTTTTTATGAAATAATGACTCTGTTTGACCTATGACTATTTTGTTGTTTCTGAATCAAAACATTCTACTATTGTGTGTGGTTGAATAATGTGCTGTCAAATCATTTCAAATGACCAAACAGAGTTACCTAACCTTTACACCCAAACATCACTGTGCATATTCTCCATACTGTTCTCTATACATTCCCAAAGGTGCTGACAAGGAGAATTTGTTTCACAATCAAATACTTCTTATGTTGCTGGTTGTTTCCTTTATTCTCACAACTTTAATGTGTTTTTTAAGGGTGATATTGTAAGGAGAAATTAGATGCTAATCACCCTTAGGGGTTAAAAGGTTACGGGTTAATAATAATAATAATAATAATCAATCTTTATTAAGTCATAAGATAAATAATCACATATCCTATGTTACAACATTAAAAGAAGGTATATATATAAATTACAGAGAAAATCAAGATAAAAATTATAAGACTAGATTATGTTTAAAAATTAAGCGATTAACAAACGTGTTTTTGAACCTATCAGTGTTTATTTTAGGATGGTGACTTGTCTCTTTCCTCAGATTGTACTTGGTTAATTTCTTTTTTGGCATTATAGCTCTTAAAGGGTGTATTGTATTATTAAAAACATTCTTGAAGATACGCGTGTCCTGTTGAACTAACAATTCATAAACATTAATGTGATCGGATGTATACTTGCGCTTATAACATCGATCTAAGAAACATTGGATTGTTGTTAATTCGGAATTTACAGCGCCAAATACGGACAGCCCGTATAATATATTTGGTAGAACCAGATTTAGAAACAGATGGTCTATTTCGGCCTGATTGTACCCTTCTTTCCTTAAAGATCTTAAAATGAACAGGCACTTGTTTGCTTTAATTAGTTTTTCCCGAATATGTGTTATGAACCTACTGTCTTCCTGAAATGTTACCCCTAAAATAGTAAGCTCTTTTGTCTGTGGTATTCCAGACACCATCGGAAACTCTATTGTACAACCTTTCTTGCGGAAAATGATTTCCTTGCACTTAGATGGATTGCTGCACATACCATTACTTCTAGACCACTGGGAAAACTGATTAATCAGTGCGATAGAATTGTCATTATCACCTATCACAGGCGAGATAATGGTTGTATCATCTGCATATTTTACCAGCACGCTCTTATTGTCCAAGTGTATCTCTAAATCACTGAGAAAGACATTGAACAAGTGCGGCCCGCTGACACTTCCTTGGATGGTACCTTTGTTGACACTTTTCCATTTTCCAATAAACCCATTTCTAATGACTCTCTGCTGCCTGTCTTCCAAAAAGCTTAGATACCAGTTAACTATAAAAGGATTTAGGGGGAGTTGCTTCAATTTGTGTGAGAGGAGATCGTGTTTCACACTATCAAAAGCCTTGCTGAAATCCATAGCGAATAGGCGTACCGCTTTGCACTCTGGGATATCAAGATATTGATTGACAGTATGTTGGATAGTCAGTAGAGCATTGGTACAGCTCCCTCCCTCTATGTATGCAAACTGTGAGATCCCAGAATGTTCATCGAAGGTCTCCCTTGCGTGTGTTCCTAAGACAGCTTTCTCAAAGCACCTTGCGATGACAGGTGTCACATTTATTCCGCGGAAGTCTGATATTCCCTTAGGTATATCAACCTTCGGCAAGGGGTACAGGTCTGACTTTTTCCAAGAGACAGGCCAGGCGTGTGTTCTAAGAGACAGATTCCAAATCCAGGTGATCACTGGAACGAATAGCTCGGCGTGGTCTTTCCATATAGTATACGGGATGCCATCTGGTCCGGTTGCTGTTTTCTTTATACGCATAAGAGAATTCAGGACTTGTCGCTCTGAGATTTCTGGGACTTCCTGATCTTCACTAATCTCCAGAGGTGTTGGCTTTCTGTAGGCGTGGTCAGTACATAGGTCACCAAAGTAGTCATTTAACGCGTTGAGTTCGTAGTGGCCAAGAGATAGAGAAATCACCGGCTTGCGGCGCTGAGATGTTTTATCCACTTTTTTCCACCAATCCCGAGTTCCAATAGAGGCGATAAAGTCCCTTCTGTTTCTGAAAATCACTTCAGAGATCCTTTTATTCATAACTTTAAGACGGTCTAGATTACTGAGTGATATGCGTGATTTGGCTCGTATCATCGATCGAACGAGCGGAGTCATCCAGCCCGGGTCTCTTGAAGACATGCGCACTGTTTTCAGAGGCATGCAGCTATCCAGGTGCCCTAGGATGGTATTTTCGAGCCTACCAACCACTTCATCGACATCAGTTTCCTGTATCATATCATCCCAGTTTTCCTTCGCCAACGCGATATACAGATCACGCTTTCTATGAGCCCTTTGGTCACGCACGTATACTTTACGGCGGATAGGTGGAAGCTTTATACCGGGTGGTAAAATAACTCCCATGTGATCCGTCTTGGAGAGCATGTGAAAGGGATAGCACTTTGAAAAGAGATCCGTGCGGTTCGTGAAACAGTTGTCCAAACAAGAATTCCCTCTGGTGGGGAAATTAACCAGAGCATTCCAACCAGACATTTCTTCGAAGCGTTTGATATCCAGTTTGTTGACATCGCCACCGCACAACACAACTGTTTGTGGATGTTTGTCTAGTATATTATCCACGGTATTTACAAGATGATTCATTAGATCGATCTCTGCATAATTAAATTTTGGAGGATGATAAACTCCACATATTACAAATCGATGTCCCTTGGGAAGTCGCAGAGTTATACAAATTAATTCATAAAGACTAGAGCGGTAAACATCCTCTACTGCAAGATTGTTCCTGATGTATATAGCAATCCCACCCTTATTGCGCATATCTCTGCCATTCCAATTTCTGTCTCTACGAAAGATGGAATAGTTCTCAATATTTACAATCGCATCCGGTTGTGCCGGTTTGAGGTGTGTTTCCGATACGACACAAACATCAATATCTTTAGATCGCAAGTCAGCCTCAAGTCCAACCGCCGCACGCACTCTGTTCTTAGTTTTTGCGAGACTGCAAATATTGATGAACATACACTTGGGAACGGCAAACTCCGAGCAATCGGTAGATGATTTAGTAGGCTCTCGAGGAATAGCTGTAAGATATCTGTTCTTAGCGGGATCTTGGAAGCGATAAGGTCTAGCAAACCGCCGGGTTTTAACAACTTCAATGGGTCGACATCTGTCGGAGTGTTGCGATGCAGAGATATTTTTAGTAATTTTCCCCAATCTTCGTAATCCCGGACCTCTGTATTTCAGAATTCCCAGGGATTTAAGGGTATCGAAAACATGAGGCGCAGGTCGGCCCGCCGAACGTCTCAGCGAAAGTAGCCTGTCACGATTGTGAGAGCAATGGATTCTGACTGACCCAATTGCAGGTTGACAAGCAGAGTCCGAGGAGTTGGAGCTCTGTTTTCGTTTACCGTGGTCATTATCCACTTCTTCAGGTCCAGGATGTGGATGGACATCCATATTAACAGTAATGTCGAGCACAACAAACTTCTCAGGGGCGGCCAGGAAGACCATGCCTCGACTGTCCCATTTCACCATAGCCCTTCTTACCCGGAGATTTCGAGACCGGGATACTCTCAGCTCAAATCTAGCCATCCAACTAATGCATCTTGATGTTAAAGATTGATTTCGATAAGCTCTTTCGACTGTTATCATAGTTATGAAGGTAAAAATATAGAAAACTGCAAGAGCTCTAAAGAGCGTGGCAGCCATATTGGCATGCATATATTCAAGCATTCAATATAAGATGACTTTAGAACAAAAAAATGCTCTGTGATATGTCTTACCAAAGCCAGTCCCTGATACAACCAAAACAGAAAGTGTGTGAGCAAGGCAAAGTGTGTGCCAATACTATCAGTTCACGACAGATACAACAAAGTAGCTCCTCATTTAAATCTTTCAAGCACTTCTTTGATCTGCTTTCATCTACTAAATGAAATAAAAATTTAACATGAGCCCTGGCTATGTAACCATTAATGCAATTGATAATAATTTTCTCCCAGACTTTTGTTGAAGGAATACTTGCAATTTTGATGGAGAATATACAAAGTCATGTAGCATTAAATCGAAAGTAAGAGGAGTATAACTGGGTACCGGATAATTTTCAGGGAAGCCTGATGAAATGCTGGGGGGGGGGGGTAACCTTGTGATGAGCTGATATCCCATCTAGGGGGAGAGTGGTGAAACTCCTAGTTCCTTCATGCTAAGGAAGCCAGAATAATCTCCCAGTAGTTGGGTCACTTTGCTTGCAAACAGACTTTATTTACTCTTTTTTATCAAAAGTGGCATTAAGGCTTTTTTTCTTCACATCCCTACAATAGACAGATGCCTTCAGTGGAGAGTTGCATCCTACATTTGTAACATTACATAAGATAAAGTTCAGTTTAATTCACTTCTTGGAGTTAAATGTACCTTCACTGATGTTTACTTCTTCCTGTGGATCAGCTTTTTGATCAACTTCAAAAACCTGAGATTGCAAAAGAATATTAATGGTTTTGATACGTGCCACTGAACACAGTGTACTACACTGAATGATACCCTGAGAAATTCATAATCCTGATAAAATCTAAAATTCATCTCTTTTAACTCTTGGATTATCAGAAGTGATTAAGTCTGTAACTTAATAATGTCCATATGCTATCCGGTAAATGTTAGAATACACAGTACTAAAACTTATCCATACAAGTTGCTTTCTTGATCTGATTATTAGCCATTATTTCACAAGACCTCATCCTAAATAATCTTCAATTTAGCTAAAACTTTCATCTGAGCATTTGTTTTTGTGAACATTGTCAAGAGGGCCAAAAGCTGACATTAGATGGAGATGACAATTTAATAAAATCAACAACCCTGTTATAGAGAAAGCCTTGGATCCACTGAATGTGTAAAACCATGGTTTGGGTTAGATCTCTGAAAATAACCTGTCCTTAGGGTCATAACCCTATAAATTTATTTTCAGCGGTAAAGATATAAGGTAAATTTGTTTTCTCTTTGCCTTTTCTTTAAAAATGATATAAAAAAATAGTAATTTGCCACTTGATAAACATTAAATCAGAAGCCCAAGTTTATCTACCTGCTTATCGTCCATGCTGCCTTTAGTCTTCTTTTCACATGGAGAGCTGAAAATTACAAAAATATTAGAAGTTTGACTGAGGCCTATCACCATTCAATAGGAAGTTCAGATTAGGTCTTGACACTTGGTCTTATTTTTAGCAGTCTGGAACTTGATTTTAGGAACACATACAACAAAATGGTTATGTTAAGGAGGTGTAATGAGTGGGAACCTGTTTCGGGAGATCCTGGTAACTTAAGAGGCCTGTACAGCTGTCTGTTTTCATTCAAGATGAGGGTTTCAGAAGTTATGAAATTATACAATACAACTATCAACAAAATATTAAAAATGAACTGCTTAGGGTTGTTAGAATCTGCTTCTCTATTGGCTTTAAATATTGACTTTAAAATATGGTTTGGGGCCTGTTAAGTTACTGGGACAGTAATTCAAGAAACAGGCCCCCCAACTTAAGATATGAAGATGCCCCTACACCTTTGGGGAAAATGTATATTTGACCCTTGGAAGAAAGATGATAGTCCTCATGCAAAATCGCAAAATAATAAAAAACTGGGGTATGATCTTGATCCCGCTTAAGAGTTACAGACAAAATAGTATCTGCTAAGGAAGTGAAAGAGGCAAGAGGTTGTTGTAATTTCTATGATCTCAACCCACACCACCCCTTTGAAATTTTTTTCCAGAGTATTTATTTCTCTGTCTCGTACCCTACACTCCTTTTCTAGGTCAAGTGACCCTACTCTCCATCATTACTACCCCTACTTCTGAGTGTTATGTACCCATACCTCACTCCTTCACTTAGTGATGCGGGCTTTTTCCGTTTGTTTCGCCTTCGCACGCTTCCATCGCTTGTTCCTTCCCCAAGGGAGCCCACTTCTTCAGAATCATTCTGGCAGACCTCATTAAAAACATACACAAGCTCCGAATCGTAAGCTGACAAACTCTGTCCTTCTTTCGTTTTAACGCCAGCACCTCCAAAGACAACAACATCACCATCGCATAGGACAGCAGAGCTACGCTTTGTTTTGTTGACTAGCAGCCCGTTCAGTCCTTTACAATCAATTCTGAATTTTCCATTGCTGAAATGAATTTCAGCGTGAACACGACTGATCATTAAAGGAGATATCACACTGTCAATAACAACATCTGAATATTCATCACTGCGTCCGAGACGAGTGACAGTCGGTTTTAGCAAAATTTTTTCTGGTTGTAGAGATGGATCATAGCAATTCCCTTCGACCCTCTGCAGACGGAGCATTTTTCTCCTCTGTTTCACTGTGCAAAAGCCTCTCATACCACTTCAAGATTCTTCTTGACTGTGTTCTTGAAGTACTCTCCAAGCGGCCATTTTAACAGTACGACACGATATTCGGAAATCGTTCGGACAAGATCGGACAGGCTCGGGTGTAACTTCTCGTTAGCAAAATCAGGAAGAGGAAAAAGGATAACGGATATGAGGAATGAATGTGAAAGTGATGTTTTGTTTCCTCGCGGATCTCTGTCACGTTCACATCGCTCGTAGGCTCGAAACACGCGAACTGTGTTGATCAGCATGCAAAGTTTTGTACTTTTAATTGAATTTAGATGTTTCCGAACCCAGTCTGTTCGGACAGTGTATGCACAAAATAGGGAATTTTTCCCCTTGATGCTGTCGTTGTGTGGCATCGTGAAAGTTTGAATATACAGCAAAGGTCGGTAATAATAGTTAATTAATTAATTAATCTGATTGCGGTTCTTATATTGCCATAGTAACTTTATATGATATGTACACACAGATATAAAACACTGTATTCTTAAACTGGGTACCCAAAAGCCGTGCCCCCCGTTTCTAAGACTCGTGTCTTGTTGAAGGGAGGATGTTTTAAAATGGATATTGATCCGTGGTTGATATGTGTAAACTTTTCATTGGACCAAACTCTTTTGCTTCTTTCCCCCTGACATGGGTCCCTCTTCAACCCCTGGTATTCTCCTCAATGTGTGTTAGCATGATGGGGTAATTAACAGGAGTGCATCCCACCCCACCCCCAAGGCGCTTGGTTTTCTAAAATACTTCCCTGTTCAGAAATGTTTGCACACCAAACGTGTTAGCACATCCAGCTAGCCCGCAATGAGCTCCAGTGTCATGCACAGTTGTGGAGGAATATATCTTCTTTCCAGGGGTGTGGTGAGGGGAGGCTGTGTAACTGGAATGCCTCCCAAACCATCAGCTTCCCCAGTCCTCCCTGTTACTTCATCTAATTTGCTCTGTCTCTGAAGAATGAAAATTTGCAAGACAACATCTTGGTTAACTTTGCTCTTCAACTAAACCAAGTGAGGTGGAAGGATTTCTAGTGAACTTCAACTCTTAGCTTTCTTTAGATGCTATCTGGCAAAGTCAAATAATAATTCTCAATAGCCTACTTCATCCAATGGAGAGTTTTAAGTACAACAAAAAAGATCATTTACCTATTATTCACAGTGTTGCACAGTAATACACTTTTGTAAATTAAACAAGTAAATTTATTCACAATGCATTCAGTAAGATATTTGTTTTAACAGTGGTCAACGCTATACAAACCTAAAGGATAAGCACTGTTGAACAGTTCATGAATATGGTGAAAAATATCCTATAATATCAGTAATTCATTCGATCAATTTACATTTTTATAATACTTAAAGACACTTATTCTTAAAAATTCATCCATGTATGAAAAACCTAAATAGAAATGCTACCTTCATGCATTCAAAACACTTCTCAGTCTTAAGATGATTTCTAACCACATTTTAGATGTAATTCCTCCAAAAGCAACTAAGTACTACGAAATTGTCAAATTGTTTACAGCTTAATCATGCAAGCCACTGTCCATGAGTGGTCATTAAAGAATTGGATGTAAAAGCATGCTCCATCTGACAAGTCAATTAATATTATCGAGCACAACTATCAGTCTCCCAAAATATGCTCACGGAAGAGTCCACTTAAACCTGCTGAAAATATATAAAGTAAATAAGTAAAAATTATCAGCAACAATTAACACTACTCAGTACCACTGTACAGTTACTTTACAGAAATGTATATTTTGCCTTTAAAATACTCCTATGTCTTTAAGCAGTTATAGAGCTTATTCCCGTTTGACATTGATTTCATGCTTTATCAAAACTATATTCTTGCACGTGATTGATTATTACCAGCCCAATTTGAACACCAATAGGACTGCGTATGCATTGTGCTTCCGATTGGACAATTGAATAGAACAGTTGACATGTCATGCCGATGTAAGTAAACAGTTCTCATCCGTATGCACGCTCTGTTGATTTTTTTGTATTATCAAAAGTGGGGCAAAATTACTGAATACTGATTGGATAAGACAGAATGCATTTTTTCTTAAATCACTTGATGCTGATTGAGTCTTTTTGCTGTTGGTGGCAACCAGCTATTGATTGCAGTTTAACTGAATGAAGCCGTGTGATGTTGGTAACTGTACTTTCAGAATAAAATGTTCATTGAATCTATTGGTCAGTTACATCTGTTTTGACATTAGTAGCAGTATTGAAAGGGCTAAATCATGTAGACATTGTGCGCAAATGCAATTCCCTCAAAACTTTTTTCCCTTTATGTGATAAACAAGTAATCGCAAGCGCCCTCGGGCCAATGGGATCGGAAATACAAAACATATAACCAATGAGTGGTTGCTTTCTAAACTACTGATTGACAAATCTGACTCCCACTTTGCGGCCGTCTGATTTTGTCAATCACTAGTACGATTAGAGATCACTGTTGGAGTCCACTCAATCCTATTACTATTATCAATATACGACACAAACAATCGCATTACCGAAATGATGAATCAACAGTTCTTTGAACTCTCCAAAGAAAATTAGAAGGCAGGTTGCTGATTCTAGCCATTTTCTTTCCAATTCTCTTACGACAAATGACATGTCACAATTTTCCGTAAATTAATAAAATAATAAAACTCAAAGATATTTGCTAAAGGTTTGCTTTTGAAAAATTGATTGTTGCTTTCAGAAATGGACGTTCACTTCAGAATGTAAACTTCTTTCCCGCGGAAGCCTGTGACCAAAATCCGATCATCTAACATTGGGGTAACACTCCAGGACAATCCAAATTGAATATTTGAACTTGTCTTTCCAGTGAAAGCTCCTTCCAGAGTAAACTGTTGAATGCGAATGTTCCTCGCATCATATACCAAAACGTTGTTATGTTTGTCAACACATAAGCCTTACGGCGTATCCATCTGTCCCTCACCGTGTCCCAAATTTGTACAGAAATTGTCCTCTCTCATCAAACACTTTCACACAGTTATTATTCTTGTCAGTTACAAAGAACTTTTCCTTGTAACAAACGCAGCTGGTGGGATGATCCAGCCTTTCTGGGCCGTTGTCTCCAAACTTAAAAACAGGTTCACCATCCATTGTAAACACCTGAATTCTGCTGTTAGCAAACTCCGTTACAACGATAAAACGTCCGTCACCTGTAATACAAACACCTACAGGAGACACAAACTCTCCATCTCCACTTCCCTCTTTGCCAAAGCTTTTCACAAAGTTCCCTGTCTGTACATTCAATTGCTGTATTCGGAGCTCATTACTTATGGGCTCCTGGTTACCGGTACTTTCAAGAAACAGGTCCCTGAACTTAATCTATGAAGATGACCTTACCCCTACGGCGAAAATTTCTTTTTGACCCTTGGCAGAAGGATGATAGTCTTCATGCAAAATCAGTTAAACAAGACTGGGCTTTGATCTTGATCCTACTTACAGACAAAATATTATCTGCTAATGAGGTGAAAGAGGCATCAGGTGTTGTTGTTGTTGTTTATTTCTGCATATTTCTATGATCTAAACCCACACCGCCCCCTTAAAAATTTTCCCAGAGTATTTACCTATCTGTCTAGTACCCTGCACCCCTTTTTCTGGCTCAAGTGGCCCTATCTCCATCTTTACCACCCCTACCTCTCTGTCACGTACCCATACCATAGTACTTCACTCGGTGATACAGGCTTCCATCGCTTGTTCCTTCCCCAAGGGAACCCAATTCATTCGGAATCATTCTGCGTTTCGGAAACCAGTCAGTTCGGACAGTGTATGCACCAAACAAGACATTTTTCCCCCTAATGCTGTTGTTGTTCGGCATTTGAAAGTTTGAAAAAGATAATATGTAACATTTCTAGATAAGCCCTTTCTACATAGAGGGCAGATTTGTTACATTAATCCGGTAACAGGCATGGAAGCATGACAGTGGTGTAAATAAAACTTTTTTATTCGGCCTTCTTTGTATCACAGTTCAGTTACTCTAAATGTAAATGGTAGGTTCCCTAAGCACTAGGCCTAGTCTCTGCCGAGATTTTGCCATTCGACACTACGTTAAATCTCAGCGCACGTGTGTTTTCATCGCTTGTTATTTTCGCTTTTATTTTTCGGATGAGGATCGTTTAACTAGACTTACATCGAAGAAAAAGAACATTACGGAACCATTACGGATATTGTAGCACTTTTCAAGGTTACGGAAAAGGTCACTTACTTGTTTGAAAGGATTTATCATACAGCATTGTATTCGAACAGTGTGCAGAGCGTAGTTGATCGGATCGAATAAAACGTGGTATTGACACTGAATTGACGGCTGTTACACAAAATCTTTTTGACAACCCTGAGAAGGCATTACATGGCCGTGGGTTGATACAAATTTATCCTCGAGTGTCGACAACATCTCTCTTTTGTGAGAGATATTATAAACTCGTATCCACAAGCGGACAAATAACGTTCTGTTTAGTCTAGGTCTAAAGTTACTGAATACGTATTTAAACGAAAAACAATTTTAAAACACATAAGAACATTGAATACAGAGAACACCAGCACATAAAATCAGCTAATAGAAAAGCTACTTCAACCTCCGACTAAATGTAAAACAAGTTCTCATTCCAAACATACAGCAAAGGTAGGTAAAAATATTTTATTAATCCACTTGTAGTTCTGCCATTGACTTAGTAACTTTATGTGATATTTACACACAGATATAAAACACTGTACTCTCAAAAAGCACATTTCAACTGAGTGTCCTACAACCCAATCCAAAGTGATCACAACTGCCAATCATCGAGCACTTTTCAATTCAGTATCGAAAAACCAAAACCAAGGTAATCACAACTGCCAGTCAGAAAAAAGGTTTCCATGATTATTAGCCAATGAGAACTCAGAGTAGAAACAGCCAACCCCCTTAAAGCGCGGGAAAACGCGAGTGATCAGGTCGTGTTTGGTCTTAGTTTTACATATGATTGGTTAAGATTGCGACGCGAGTCTTTCTGAGTTTCTGTGGACCAACCACACAAAGAAGTAAAGCAGAACCAAAGCAATACAGCATCACTTTCGATACTCAGTTGGAAACTGCTCTAAAAAAGGAAATATAACAAAAGGCCAGAGATAACTCAAAAGAAAAACTAGCAGAGCCTGAAGCGCTGGAAATATGCGAATGGCCCTATTCCAACACTCGATCATGATAAGGCACGTACTTGATTGGTCAAGAGGGCAGCATAGGCTCTCTAAACCAATAACAGACTACAGTCAAGGTAAACTAATACCCATGACTATATCCATGACTACTTTCAACACTCAATTGAAAATTTCTTTTATAGTTTACAATATTACCATACAAAAATTAGTCTTGAAATAATTCTGAACATGACTAATGATTGAGTCTCTAGATACTGATGCTGTATTGCACTACTCGTTAGGTCTGATCTGTAGAGTTATTTTCTGTTGGTTATCCAGGCATTCTCGTAGTTTATTCTCAGTCCTCGTCAGCCTTTGTTCCAAAATTGAAATTGTCTGGGACAAAAAGTGGCTCGATGAATATGACAATCTCTCCCCAACACCAAAAAATGTCGTAAAAAAAATATCATTGAGTTTAAGCGTAAGCTAATGCCTCTCCATGTTGCACGAAATATTTGCCTCGTCTCTGTACAACAAAAAACTCATATGACTGTTCATGACCTTTTTAACGACGGAAGCCATGGAGTTGATAGCTTATTGCTGTTTCAGAAATGAACCCCATCTCGCGATCAGGTATTCCTCTTTCTAGGGGGATGGGGAAGAGAGAAAGAGCAACTATAGTGCTTCCCCACCATCTTTTCCCTCCCTCCCTCCCTCCCCCCCCCCCCGCCCCCGGCACCTGATTCAGGCTAAAGGAAGGGTGTTTTAAAATGGATATTGATTAATAGCTGATATATGTAAACTTTTCATCAGGCCACACCCTTTTGCTCCTTTCTCCCTAGTATTCTCAACCCCTAGTATTCTCCCCAATGCATAACAGCGTGATGGGGTCATTAACAGGAGTGTATCCCCCGTCCCCAACCCTAAGGTTCTTGGTTTCTAAAATAATTCCCTGTTCAGATATGTTTCCATGACAAAAGACTGTGTATAAGCATACCCAGCTGGCCCACAATGTACTTCAGTGTCATGCTCAGTTGTAGAGGAATATGTCTTCTTTCTAGGGGTGTGGTGAGGGGAGGCTGTGTAGCTGGAATGCCTCCCAAACCATCAGCCTCCCCATTCCTCCCTGTTACTTCATCTAATTTGCTCTGTCTCTGAACAATGAAAATGTGCAAGACAACATCTTGGTTAACTAGGCTCTTAAACTGAACCAAGTAAGGCAGAAGGGGTTCTTGTGAACTTTACATCTTAGCTTTCAACTGATGCAATCTGGCAAAGTCAAAAATAATCCTTAATAGCCTACTTCATTCAAAAAGAGATTTTAGTACAACAAAAAAGATAATTAATCTATTACTCATGCAACATTCTTGTTGCACAGTAACACACGTTTGCAATTCAAACAAGTAAATTTATTCATAATGCATTCAGTAAGATATTTGTTTTAACAATGGTCAACACCATTTGTGCCTAGAGGATAAGCACTGTAGAACAGTTAATGAATAACCTGGAAAATATCCTATAATATCAGAAATTCATTCAATCAGTCTACATTTTCATAATACTTAAAAGAACTTATTCATGAAAACTCCTGCATGCATAAAAACCTAAATAGAAATGCTAACTTAATGCATTCAAAATACTCCTCAGTCTTTAGACGGTTTCTAATAAAATTTTAAATGTTATTCCTCCAAAAGCAACAAAGTACTACGAAATTGTTGAATTGTTTACATCTTAATCATGCAAGCTGCTGTCAATGTGTTAATTTAAAAATTTGGTACAAAGGCATGCTCCATCTGATGAGAGAATTACCATTATTTAACTTAACCAAACCTCTACCAAAATATGCTCACGGAAAAGTCTACTACATGCTGAAAAAATGTAAAGTTGATAAGTAAAAATTATCATCAACAATTTACATTAATCAATGCCACTGTACATTTATTTTGCAGAAATGTGCTTTTTTTTTTGCCTTTATAATACTCCTATATCTTTGAGCAGTTAAAAAGCTTAATCTCGTTTGAAATTGATTTTGTGGTCTGTCAAAATTATGACAAAATTCATGCATGTGATTGGTTACCAGCAGCTCGATTTGAGCACCAATTGGACAGTGCAGATGTTATGCTTGTAACTGGACAATTGAATAGAACAGTTGACATGTTATGCCTGCATAAGTGGGCAGTGCGTGTCATGAGCACTCGCTGTTGTCATGAATTTTGGTGACTGAACCATTGTCTTTTCATGAAAACATATAACCGATGTCTAGTTTCTTTCTTAAACTTGTGATTGACAAATGGGACTCCCCCTTCGCGGTCGTCCGATTTTGTCAATCACTCATTTAATTACAGACTGAATTGGACTCCACGCAGTCCTATAACTATAATTAATTAAAGACACAAACAATCACATTTCTGAAGTGACGAATCAACAATTCTTTGAACTCTCCTTGAAAAATTAAAAGGCATTAGTTGTTGATTCTAGCCATTTTCTTTCAAATTCTCTCGCGACGCATGACATATCGCAATTTTCTGTAAATTAATAAAATAACCAGACTTAAAGATATTTGCAAAAGGTTTGCTTACGCACAGGCGGCCCAAGCTCCAGCTGTGAGATGATCATCTTGCGCAATGACAGTCATGGCGGAATTATAAGAGTTTGTATGGGCATATTTACGACCGCTCTAAGGAATAAAAAATACGTCAAATTCTCAAAAAAAAATACCTCACAGTGTGTCGCTTGTTATCTGACCGCTTACTTTGATGAAAAGAGCCCATTTAAGCGAGTTGTTTATTTCGAGGTTTTCAACGTACATAAGAAAAGGGCTTTTCTTATGAACGTTGAAAACCTCGAAATGGACAACTCGCTAAAATGCGTTCTTTTCATCAAAGTAAGCGGTCATATAACAAGCGATACGCTGTGAAAGTAAGGTGAGGTATATTTTTTGAGAATTTGACGTATTATTTTATACCTTAGAGCGGTCGTAAATATTCCCATACAAACTCTTATAATTCCGCCATGACTGTTATTGCGCAAGATGATCATCTCACAGCTGGAGCTTGGGCCGCCTGTGGCTTACGAAGAATTGATAGTTACTTTCAAAAATTGGGCATTCATTTCAGAATGTAAACTTCTTTCACTCCGAAGTCTGTGACCAAAATCCGATTATCTAGCATCGGGGTAACACTCCAGGGATATCCTAATTGAAAATTAGTACTTATCTTTCCAGTGAAAGTTCCTTCCAATGTAAACTGTTGCACTCGATTATTTTCCTCATCACATATGAGAACGTTGTTATGCTTGTCAACACATAAGCCATGCGGCTGATTCAACTGTCCATCACCGTTTCCTTTTTCTCCAAACTTGTACAGAAACTGTCCTTTCCCATCAAACACTTTCACACAGTTATTATCCTTGTCAGTTACGATGAACTTTTCCTCGTAACAAACGCAGCTGAATGGATGATCCAGCCTTTGTGGGCCACTGTTTCCAAACTTAAACGCAGGTTCACCATCCATTGTAAACACCTGAATTCTGCTATTATAAGAATCCGCTACAACGATAAAACGTCCATCACTTGTAATACAAACACTTACAGGAAACTTAAACTCTCCATCTCCACTTCCCTTTTTTCCAAAGCTTTTCACAAAGTTTCCTGTCTGTACATTCAACTGCTGTATTCGGTGATTAAATTGATCGGCCACCAGAATCTCGTCATCGTTTAGGAATGTGACGTCGACTGGATTCTTTAATTGTCCATTCTCATCTCCATAAGAACCAATTTTTCGCACAAACTTTCCTGTCTCATCAAATACCAGGATACAGTGATAATCAGCCACTGCAATAACACCTTTACTGTTCACTGCAATGCCGGTTGGACCTCGGAGCATTTCTCCATGTATATCCAACTTGCCTACAATATTTAACTCTCGTGCTTTGACCAGAATAGAAAATGGACTCTTGGCAAGTTTCTCTCCATTTATCTTTACTTCTATTTTATAAGTACCTGGTACTTTCGCTACAAATTTTGCTTGGAAATTTCCATCTTCTTTTTCACTCTTCACCAAACTCCTCACCTGATCCGCAGGGTCTATGTGTATTTCAACACGATCTGTGTGCTGAGTGTTTCTGATTTCTCCTTCACTTGTTTTGGGACAAATTAGTAGCTCTGCCTCTACACCAGCTTGGAAATTCTGATCCAGTCCTTCCACGGTCGATCCTTGCACATCTGTCTTGCTGAACTTCGTAAATCCCAGACTCAAACTCTCTGGTTCACATGTCGACACAAACTCCACACACGAGCTAACCGGAAGTGCAGGCATTGTGGTCTCGATGAGCTCTTTGATTCGTTCTTCTACATTTTTCTTGTTTTGCATTATGTCTGAACTTGAGCTTCTTTCAATCAGGTTGTTACTGAACTCAAATGCTTGGTCAAGTTGCTTTTCCAAAGAGACAACCGATGCTTTTCCAGAATGTAATTTCTCAATCCTTGACACGCGAGTCTTCTCTAGGGCAGTAATGGCTTCACGTTGTAGTTGGCGAAGCTTTCCCATCATCTGTTCGGTTGCTTGGGAAACTTGGCGTTTAGCTGTGGTAATCTTCGTTTCCAACTCATGTTCCGTTTTCTCAAATTCACGAATAACGCCTCGGCAGACCTCCTTCATCTCTTTGACCAGCTTTGCTCTGGCAATGATGTTTGCTTTTTCATCGTCCGCTGCCTTTTCAAGCGGAACAACATCGTGGCTCTTGTGATCAATGGCGATGCAAACCTGACACACGCAGCTTTGACAGCCCACACAGAAAAACTTTGTCACTTCTTTCTCGTGATACTTAACGGAGCAAAACGACTGCCGTTTCAACAACGCCTCGTAGTCTGTAGCTTGAAACTGTCGCACTGGTGTGACTTTGTGTCCTTGAAACAAAGTTTCTCGAAACACTTCGTGTGCTTTCACACAGTCTGGGCACATAAACTTCTCGCAATCAAAGCAGTAGTTGATCTCAGCGCTCTTCTTCTGGCATGTACTACAGCTGATTTCATCTCCCTCGCCGCTGCGTCGAACGGCGAGAAGACTCAACAAACTGTTGTGCAGAAAACTGCTTGGTAGATTATCAAAACGCTTTCCTTCAGGGAAGCCAATTTGTGCCTGACACTCGGAGCATCGATAAAACCCTTGTTTTTGGCTCGTTAGTGCATGTCTCTCCAGGCATTCACAGCAGAACGTATGAAGACAAGCAATGGTCTTCGGTTTAGTGTAAGTATCCAAACAAATCGAACATGTTACATGCTCTTTGAGGTTTTTTAGAAGCGACTCCATCACGAATTGCTGAGAAAAATACAGCCCTGTTTTGTTTGAGATTCCGAGAAACTGAACTTGGATTAGTATTTTATTTAAAGCAGCGAATCAGATCTCTGTAGGATCGCGTGATCTTTGCGCAGAGATTGACAGTTTTGGATTGCAATTTTATCCACCTATTGTGAACTTTCTCTGTGACTGCGTAGTAAAATCGATTTCATAGCGTGACCGAATATGTCGCAGTAGCCACTGTATCACAAAAAACAACATGCTACGATGGTTTGGAAATAAACCATCAACCTCATTTTATCGTCCCTACATTTACCGGTGTTTAGTGAGTTTGGGATTCCGAGAAACTTGTTTGACACCACACAAGTAATAGGCAGTATTCTGTTAAAAGCAGCGAATCGGCTCTCTTCAGAAGAGATCTCGTGTTCTCCAGAGCGCCATTTGATAGCTTCAGTTTTGGATTTCAATGTTTCTAGGGAAGCGTGAGAAAGTAACAATAAACAGATGTCTGGTTTTCATGTGCTGTCACGAGAGATAAACGGAAAGGTAAAATCTACTTTCTTCTGAGAACGGAAACTAGCCTAAAGGTTATAACCTATTTTAATTCGTTTGTGTGTCGCATTTGGTGTGGATAGTGGATTAGGGAGGGTAAGGTAGGCATTAAGGGCCACGATTTTAGTTTTTAGTTATGCTAATAAGAAAATTATGCCTGAAAACTGCTGGAATCTCTTCCATTTATGGAACTTCCAGGAATATCGTCTTCACTTAAAAACTAAGATCCCAGTCGATTGAAAAATTCAGAATTGAAGTTTTTGCTGCAATGTCGAGGTGATAACTGCAAAGGATCCTTCACAAAAGCGCAACTTTGCAAACGGTAAGAAATCTTTCGGATTTATGGTTTGAAAACAATGGTTGTCATGGCCTTGCAGCTCATGGGGTTTGTTCTCTCTCAGAGTGAAGGACTGCGTGGAAGCAGATATTTCCCATCTCATCCAACATCTTTCCGTATCGCGACTATCCATTTTGTGAACAGATCTCTGTCTTCTGGGAACTTGTGGAAAGGTATTTTCAATCCACTCTCTTCGTAAACCTTCTCTGTACACTCTGAACATAGCAGTTTCGAGGCTGATTTTCTGATCAGCATAAGTAAACACTAAAACTGAGGCCCTCGATACCTCGTTCTCGAGGATTGAGGATTGAGGACTGAGGATTATTGAGAGCTCTCAATATTCAAAGCTGCAGAAGGCCCTTTTGTTGAACGAATGTTTGTCAAATGTTGAAACCGTTTAAACGGGCCTTTAGAAAGCTTTCTGAAATTGGTCAAAAGTACTCTTTCTTTCTTAGGTGATATTTCTCAATTCCAGACTAGACCAATAAAAACTTTGGCTGATTTCCTCTGATAAGATGTCCGAAAGCATAGAAATATAAAAACATCCTGCACTTTCCTTCCTAATTTCCTTCGCCGTAGTGACTTCAAATTTTTGTTTTCCTAGCGTGAGAGCAGATTATGCAAATTAGTCTGTTGAGCAAACTCCGACCTTGACTGACCCCAACTGTTCTCAGTTAGTAGCGTCAAAAATCTTAGATTTTAACCATTTGAAAAGAAAAGATAGTCGGACAGAACATTTAGAATACACAGATTGATACTCTAAACAGTTTAAACTGCTAAAATCTAGCAAATGATTCTGTCTCGTGACGAAAAAGGTGAACAAAACGTAACGAATATCACATTGTTAGGGTTCGGTCAAAGTGTGAATAATTAACTCTTTTTTAAAAATTGGTTTCTGCTCTTTTATATTCGAGTTAACAGAGCTTAAACTAGTTCAGACCTGTATGAACATTTTAAACCAAACTACAGGATTTTACTTAGCGTAACCGGCGATACAGTATTAGATTACGGGCAGTACGGCAAAATCCGTCGCGCGATTTGAAAAAATCAGTGAAGAAAAAAATTAATGTTAGTGCTCACTCCAAGGGCTCAGAGCGGCGCGTGAACATCTTTATCTTTTTTTTTCGACTTCCGCGACGGACTTCGTCCAAAAGGAAAAAAACGCTCCGTTGCAATTCTCCTCAGCCACACTATTTTCACTTCATTCTTGTGACCATGCAACTGTCAAACATCTGCCTTCCGGTTCAACAAATGTGAACGGAGTGGGAGAATGGGGGGAAGGGATAATGGCTGAAAAAAAGGGACTCGATTGAAAGGAGATGAAGGAGTCACCTTCTTAACTAAGCTTTTCTCTTTTCAAGAGTGAAGGTGACAGCCTAACAGAGGGTGAAGCTGGTGTGGTCTCGCCCTCTGTTCATAGCTGTTTGAATGGAGTTCATGTTGTCTAAATACCCCGCGGGTCTTTCCTTTTCTAACGCTCTGAACGGTGCTTAAGGATAAAATGCAAAGTCTGTGAATGGCATAGAATCTGAAATCCCATTATTTCTACGGGTAATTTTATTTTTTCCTTGCAGCCTACACCGTTTTTGTGCAACACAAACCACCCATGCGCAATTTATTCCCCTTACCATCTCCTCCCATAGCAAACTTAGGAAGGCTACTTGAAAGGTAGGCGCTATACTTTTACCTCCTTAAACGGAAAGTAATAGAAGCAGCGCATTCAGGGAAATTAACTTTGGGAAAGGGAAAATCGATGAAAAATCTAACTTAAGGTGTGGTTGTTATTAATCGATGGTGGGGGGGGGGGGGATATGGTGGTGGGAATTGGCTCTCGCTTACAGAGTATTAAGGGGGACTTTGGAAAATTGACAGTCCTCTCCCCCCTGCTAAACGACTGGCCTTAGGGGAATAACTATTAAAAGGGTACCTGAGGCATTAAAAACATCGCCAGCCCAACTTTCACCACTTCTGGGTGAACTAACAATTAATGAAATATTGCAAGATTGACAGGTCTATCAGCATTCAGTAGGGAGTTCAGATAAAGTCTTGACACTTGGTCTTTTTTGTCGCAGTCTGGTACTAACTTGATTGTAGGAACAAGTATTACAAAATGGGTTTGTTTGTCTTATTGACAAGTTTAAGAAGTGTAAGGAGTGGGGGACTTTTTCTCAAATGTCCTGGTAACTTAAGAGACCTGTTAAGCAATTTTGATGGGCTTCTTAAAAGTTTGAAAAATCGAAACTAAAACTATCAGCAAAAGATAGAAAATGGACTGGTTAGAGTATCTGAACCTGCTTCTCTATTCTTTAAATAATAACTTTAAAATATCGTTTTGGGCCCGCTAAGTTACCGCGGGAGCCATCACTGATGGGCTCCTGGTTACCGGTACTTTCAAGAAACAGGTCCCTGAACTTAATCTATGAAGATGGCCCTACTCCTACGGCGAAAATTTCCTTTTGACCTTTGTTAGCGAGATAATAGTCTTCATGCAAAATCAGTTATACAAGACTGGGCTTTGATCTTGATCCTGCTTAAAAATTAAGAGTTACAGACAAAATGTTATCTGCTAAGTAGGCGAAAGAGGCATCAGGTGTTGATGTTGTTGTTGTTTATTTGTGCATATTTCTTTGATCTAAACCCACACCGCCCACTTAAAAATTTTTCCCAGAGTATTGACCTCTCTGTCTAGTACCCTGCACCCCTTTTTCTGGGTCAAGTGGCCCTATTTCCATCTTTACTTCCCCTACCTCTCTATCATGTACCCATACCATAGTACTTCACTCGCTGATACAGGCTTCCATCGCTTGTTCCTTCCCCAAGGGAACCCAATTCATTCAGAATCATTTTGCGTTTCGGAAACCAGTCAGTTCGGAAAGTGTATGTACCAAATAAGAGACTTTGCCCCCTAATGCTGTTGTTGTTCGGCATTTGAAAGTTTGAAAAAGATAATACGTAACAATTCTAGATAAGCCCTTTCTACATAGAAGGCAGGTTTGTTACATTAAGCCGGTAACAGGCATGGAAGCGTGACAATGGTGGAAATAAAACTTTTAGTGCGGCCTTCTCACACAGTCCAGTTACTCTAAATGTAAATGGTGGGTCCCCTGAGCACTAGGCCCAGTCTTTGCCGAGGTTTTGCCATTCGACACCACGTTAAACCACGCCACACATGAGTTCTCATCGCTTGTTATTCTCGCCTTTATTTTTCGGATGAGGATCGTTTAACTAGACTTACATCGAAGAAAAAGAACATTACGAAACCATTACGGATATTGTGGCACTTTTCAAGGTTACGGAAAAGGACACTTGCTTGTTTGAAAGGATTTATCTTACAGTATTGTATTCGAACAGTGTGCTAAGCGTAGTTGATCGGATCGAATAAAACGTGGAATTGACACTGAATTGACGGCTCCTACACAAAATCTTTTTTAAACCCTGTGGAGGCTTTACTTGGCCGTGGGTTAATACAAATTTATCCTCGAGTGTCGACAATATCTCTCTCTTGTGAGTGATATTATAAACTCGTATCCACCAGCAGACAAATAATGTTCTGCATAGTCTAGATCTATAGTTACTGAATACGTATTTAAGCCAAAAACAATTTTAAAACACATAAGAACATTAAATACAGAGAACACCAGCAAATAAAATCAACTAATAGAAAAGCTACTTCAACCTCCGACTAAATGAAAAACAAGTTCTCATTCCAAACATACAGCAAAGGTAGGCATAAATAGTTTATTTACCTGCCTGTAGTTCTGACATTGCCTTTAAGTTAGTAACTTTACATGATATTTACACACGGATATAAAATACGGTATTGTCAAAAAGTGCATTTCAACTAAGTGTCCTACAACCCAATCCAAAGTGATCACAACTGCCAATCATCGAGCACCATGTTTTCAATTCAGTATCGAAAAACCAAAACCAAAGTAATCACAACTGCCAATCAGAAAAAAAGTTGCCATGATTATTAACCAATGAGAACTCAGAGTAGAAACAGCCAACCTCCTTGAAGCGCGGGAAAACGCGAGTGATCAGGTCGTGTTTGGTTTTAGTTTTACATTTGATTGATTTGACTCAAAGGAAAAACTAGCAAAGAGCCTGAAGCGCTGGAAATATACGAATGGCCCAACTCCAACACTCGATCATGATAAGGCACGTACTTGATTGGTCAAGAGGGCGGCATAGGCTCTCTAAACCAATAACAGACTACAGTGAAGCTAAACCAATGCCCATGACTATATCCATGACTACTTTCGACACTCAATTGAAAATTTCTTTTATAGTCTACAATATTACCATACAAAAATTAGTCTTAAAATAATTCTGAACATGTCTAATGATTAGGTCTCTAGATTCTGTTGCTGTATTGCGCTACTCGTTAGGTCTGATCTGTAAAGTGATTTTCTGTTGGTTATCCAGGCATTCTCGTAGTTTATTCTCAGTCCTCGTCAGCCTTTGTTCCAAAATTGAAACTGTCTGCGACAAAAAGTGGCTCGATGAATATGACAATCTCTCCCCAACTCCAAAAAATGTCGTAAAAAAGTCAAATGTCATTGAGTTTAAGCGTAAGCTAATCAAGGCCTCTCCATGTTGCACGAAATCTTTGCCTCGTCTCTCGTCAAAAAAATCATATGACTGTTCATGACCTTTTTAACGACGGAAGCCGTGGACTTGATAGCTAATTGCTGTTTCAGAAATGAACCCCATCTCGCGATCAGGTATTCCTCTTTCTAGGGGGATGGGGAAAGAGAATGAGCAACTATAGTGCTTCCCCACCATCTCTTCCCTCCCACCCCCCCCCTGGCCAAAGGAAGGGTGTTTTATTGATTAATCGATGATAGGTGTAAACTTTTCATCAGGCCACACCCTTTCGCTCCTTTCCCCCTAACATGGGTCCCCTTCAACCCCTTGTATTCTCCCCAATGAATAGCAGCGTGATGGGGTCATTAACAGGAGTGTATCCCCCGTCCCCACCCCCAAGGTTCTTGGTTTCTAAAATAATTCCCTGTTCAGATATGTTTCCATGAAAAAAGACTGTGTAAGCATACCCAACTGGCCAACAATTTACTCCAGTGTCATGCTCAGTTGTAGAGGAATATCTCTTCTTTCTAGGAGTGTGGTGAGGGGAGGCTGTGTAGCTGGAATGCCTCCCAAACCATCAGCCTCCCCAGTCCTCCCTGTTACTTCATCTAATTTGCTCTGTCTCTGAACAATGAAGTTTGCAAGACAACATCTTGGTTAGCTTGGCTCTTAAACTGAACCAAGTAAGATAGAAGGGGTTCTTGTGAACTTTACATCTTAGCTTTCAAATGATGCAATCTGGCAAAGTCAAAAATAATCCTAAATACCCTTCTTCATCCAAAGAAGAGTTTTTAGGACAGCAAAAAGATAATTAATCTATTACTCATGCAGCCATTCTTGTTGCACAGTAACACACGTTTGAAAATCAAACAAGTAAATTTATTCACAATGCTTTCAATAAGATATTTGTTTTATCGATGGTCAATGCTATAGAAACTTAAAGAATAAGCAATTTAGAACAGTTCATGAATACAGTGGAAAATATCCTGTAATATCTGTAATTCATTCAATCAATCGACACTTTCATAATACTTAAAGGAACTTATTAATGAAAACTCCTGCATGCATAAAATGTCTAAATAGAAATGCAAACTTGATGCATTCAAAACGCTCCTCAGTCTTTAGACGGTTTCTAATAACATTTTAAATGCTGATCCTCCAAAAGTAATGAAGCACTACGAAATTGTTGAATTGTTTACAGCTTAATCATGCAAGCTGCTGTCAATGTGTTAATTTAAAAATTTGATACAAAGGTATGCTTCATTTGATGAGAGAATTACTATTATTTAACTTAACCAAAACTCTACCAAAATATGCTCACGGAAAAGTCTACTACATGCTGGAAAAATGTTAAGTTGATAAGTAAAATTTATCATCAACAATTTACGTTAATCAATGCCACTGTACATTTATTTTGCAGAAATGTGTGTTTTTTTTTTGTCTTAATAATACTCCTAAATCTTTGAGCGGTTACAAAGCTTAATCTCGTTTGAAATCGATTTTGTGGTCTGTCAAAACTATAACAAAATTCCGGCATGTGATTGGTTATCACCAGCTCGATTTGAGTACCAATTGGACAGTGCAGATGTCATGCTTGTAACTGGACAATTGAATAGAACAGTTGACATGTCATGCCTGTGTAAATGGACAATGCGTGTCATATGCAAGCGCTGTTGTCGCGCATTTCGGCGACTGAACCGTTGTCTTTTCTTGAAAACGTATAACCGATGTCTAGTTTCTTTTTTAAACTAGTGATTGACGAATGGGACTCCCCGTTCGTAGTCGTCCGATTTTGTCAATCACTCGTATGATTATAGAACGAATTGGACTCCACTCAGTCCTATTACTATAATTTAATAAAGCTCATACAATCACATTTCTGAAGCGATGAATATAATCAACAATTCTTTGAAACTGTCCTTGAAAAATTAGAAGGCAAGTTGCTGATTCTAGCCATTTTCTTTCAAGTTCTCTAGTGACACGTGACATGTCACAATTTTCCGTAAATTAACAAAACAATAAAACTTACAGATATTCGCAAAAGGTTTCCTCACGAAGAATTGATAGTTACTTTCAAAAATGGGCATTCATTTCAGAATGTAAACTTCTTTCTTTCTGATGTCTGTGACCACAATCCGATCATCTAGCATTGGGATGACACTCCATGGCCATCTAAACTGAATATTTGAACTTGTCTTTCCAGTGAAAGTTCCTTCCAATGTAAACTGTTGAACTCGATTATTTCCCCAATCACATAAGAAAACGTTATTATGTTTGTCAACACATAACCCATACGGCTGATCCATCTGTCCATCACCTTTTCCTTTTTCTCCAAACTTGTACAAAAACTGTCCTTTCTCATCAAACACTTTCACACAGTTATTATTCTTGTCAGCTACAATGAACTTTTCCTCGTAACAAGCGAAGCTGAGTGGATGATCCAGCCTTTCTGGGCCGCTGTCTCCAAACTTAAACACAGGTTCACCATCCATGGTAAGCACTTCAATTCTGCTGCTATTAAAATCCGCTACAACGATAAAACGTCCATCACTTGTAATACAAACACTTATAGGAAACATAAACTCTCCATCTCCACTTCCCTTTTTTCCAAAGCTTTTCACAAAGTTTCCTGTCTGTACATTCAACTGCTGTATTCGGTGATTAAATTGCTCGGCCACCAGAATCTCGTCATCGTTTACGAATGTGACGTCGACTGGATTCTTTAATTGTCCATCCTTGTCTCCATAAGAACCAATTTTTCGCACAAACTTTCCTGTCTCATCAAATACCAGGATACAGTGACCTACAGAATCAGCCACAGCAATAACACCTTTACTGTTCACTGCAATACCGGCAGGAGTTTGAAGCATTTCTCCCTGAACGTCCAACTTGCCTATAACATTTAACTCTCGTGCATTGACCAGAATAGAAAATGGACTCTTGGCAAGTTTCTCTCCATTTATCTTTACTTCTATTTTATAAGTACCTGGTACTTTCGCTACAAATTTTGCTTGGAAATTTCCATCTTCTTTTTCACTCTTCACCAAACTCCTCACCTGATCCGCAGGGTCTATGTGTATTTCAACACGATCTGTGTGCTGAGTGTTTCTGATTTCTCCTTCGCTTGATTTGAGACAAATTAGTAACTCTGCCTCTACACCAGCTTGGAAATTCTGATCCAGTCCTTCCACGGTCGATCCTTGCACATCTGTCTTGCTGAACTTCGTAAATCCCAGACTCAAACTCTCTGGTTCACATGTCGACACGAACTCCACACACGAGCTAACCGGAAGTGCAGGCATTGTGGTCTCGATGAGCTCTTTGATTCGTTCTTCTACATTTTTCTTGTTTTGCATTATGTCTGAACTTGAGCTTCTTTCAACCAGGTTGTTACTGAACTCAAATGCTTGGTCAAGTTGCTTTTCGAAAGAGACAACCGATGCTTTTCCAGAATGTAATTTCTCAATCCTTGACACGCGAGTCTTCTCTAGGGCAGTCATGGCTTCACGTTGTAGTTGGCGAAGCTTTCCCATCATCTGTTCGGTTGCTTGGGAAACTTGGCGTTTAGCTGTGGTAATCTTCGTTTCCAACTCATGTTCCGTTTTCTCATATTCACGAATAACGCCTCGGCAGACCTCCTTCATCTCTTTGACCAGCTTTGCTCTGGCAAAGATGTTTGCTTTTTCATCGTCCGCTGCCTTTTCAAGCGGAACAACATCGTGGCTCTTGTGATCAATGGCGATGCAAACCTGACACACGCAGCTTTGACAGCCCACACAAAAAAACCTTGTCACTTCTTTCTCGTGATACTTAACGGAGCAAAACGACTGCCGTTTCAACAACGCCTCGTAGTCTGTAGCTTGAAACTGTCGCACTGGTGTGACTTTGTGTCCTTGAAACAAAGTTTCTCGAAACACTTCGTGTGCTTTCACACAGTCTGGGCACATAAACTTCTCGCAATCAAAGCAGTAGTTGATCTCAGCGCTCTTCTTCTGGCATGTACTACAGCTGATTTCATCTCCCTCGCCGCTGCGTCGAACGGCGAGAAGACTCAACAAACTGTTGTGCAGAAAACTGCTTGGTAGATTATCAAAACGCTTTCCTTCAGGGATGCCAATTTGTGCCTGACACTCGGGGCATCGATAAAACCCTTGTTTTTGGCTCGTTAGTGCATGTCTCTCCAGGCATTCACAGCAGAACGTATGAAGACAAGCAATGGTCTTCGGTTTAGTGTAAGTATCCAAACAAATCGAACATGTTACATGCTCTTTGAGGTTTTTTAGAAGCGACTCCATCACGAATTGCTGAGAAAAATACAGCCCTGTTTTGTTTGAGATTCCGAGAAACTGAACTTGGATTAGTATTTTATTTAAAGCAGCGAATCAGATCTCTGTAGGATCGCGTGATCTTCGCGCAGAGATTGACAGTTTTACATTGCAATTTTATCCACCTATTGTGAACTTTCTCTGTGACTGCGTAGTAAAATCGATTTCATAGCGTGACTGAATATGTCGCAGTAGCCACTGTATCACAAAAAACAACATGCTACGATGGTTTGGAAATAAACCATCAACCTCATTTTATCGTCCCTACATTTACCGGCGTTTAGTGAGTTTGGGATTCCGAGAAACTTGTTTGACACCACACGAGTAATAGGCAGTATTCTATTAAAAGCAGCGAATTGGCTCTCTTCAGAAGAGATCTCGTGTTCTCCAGAGCGCCATTTGATAGCTTCAGTTTTGGATTTCAATGTTTCTAGGGAAGCGTGAGAAAGTAACAATAAACAGATGTCTGGTTTTCATGTGCTGTCACGAGAGATAAACGGAAAGGTAAAATCTACTTTCTTCTGAGAACGGAAACTAGCTTAAAGGTTATAACCTATTTTAATTCGTTTGTGTGTCGCATTTGGTGTGGATCGTGGATTAGGGAGGGTAAGGTAGGCATTAAGGGCCACGATTTTAGTTTTTAGTTATGCTAATAAGAAAATCATGCCTCAAAACTGGTGGAATCTCTTCCATTTATGGAACTTCCAGGAATATCGTCTTCACTTAAAAACTAAGATCCCAGTCGATTGAAAAATTCAGAATTGAAGTTTTTGCTGCAATGTCGAGGTAATAACTGCAAAGGATCCTCCACAAAAGCGCAACTTTGCAAACGGTAAGAAATCTTTCGGATTTATGGTTTGAAAACAATGGTTGTCATGGCCTTGCAGCTCATGGGGTTTGTTCTCTCTCAGAGTGAAGGACTGCGTGGAAGCAGATATTTCCCATCTCGTCCAACATCTCTCTGTATCGCGACTATCCATTTTGTGAACAGATCTCTGTCTTCTGGGAACTTGTGGAAAGGTATTTTCAATCCACTCTCTTCGTAAACCTTCTCTGTACACTTTGAACACAGCAGTTTCGAGGCTGATTTTCTGATTAGCATAAGTAAACACTAAAACTGAGGCCCTCGATACCTCGATACCTCGTTCTCGAGGATTGAGGGTTGAGGACTGAGGATTATTGAGAGCTCTTAATATTCAAAGCTGCAGAAGGCCCTTTTGTTGAACGAATGTTTGTCAAATGTTTAAACCGTTTAAACGGGCCTTAAGAAAGCTTTCTGAAATTGGTCAAAAGTACTCTTTCTTTCTTAGGTGATATTTCTCAATTCCAGACTAGACCAATAAAAACTTTGGCTGATTTCCTCTGATAAGATGTCCGAAAGCATAGAAATATAAAAAAATCATGCAATTTCCTTCCTAATTTCCTTCGCCGTCGTGACTTCAAATTTTTGTTTTCCTAGCGTGACAGCAGATTATGCAAATTAGTCTGTTGAGCAAACTCCGACCTTGACTGACCCCAACTGTTCTCAGTTAGTAGCGTCAAAAATCTTAGATTTGAATCATTTGAAAAGAAAAGATAGTCGGACAGAACTTTTAGATTGATACTCTAAACAGTTTAAACTGCTAAAATCTAGCAAATGATTCTGTCTCGTGACGAAAAAGGTGAACAAAACGTAACGAATATCACATTGTTGGCGTTCGGTCAACGCAACGTGTGAATAATTAACTCTTTTTTAAAAATTGGTTTCTGCTCTTTTATATTTGAGTTAACAGAGCTCAAACTAGTTCAAACCTGTATGAACATTTTAAACCAAACTACAGGATTTTATTTAGCGTAACCGGCGATACAGCACTATATTACGGGCAGTCCCCACTTTTCGGCAAAATCCGTCGCGCGAGTCGAAAAACATCAGTGAAGAAAAAATTAATGTTAGTGCTCACTCTGAGGGCTCAGAGCGGCGCGTGAACATCTTTATCTTTTTTTTTTTTGGTAGCTCTTACTAGTTTTTTTTCGACTTGCGCGACGGACTTCGCCCAAAAGGAAAAAAAAAAACGCGCGGCTGCAATTCTCCTCAGCCACACTATTTTCACTTCATTCTTGTGACCATGCAACTGTCAAACATCTGCCTTCCGGTTTCAACAAATGTGAACGGAGTGGGAGAATGGGGGGAAGGGATAATGGCTGAAAAAAAGGGACTCAATTGAAAGGAGATGAAGGAGTCACCTTCTTAACTAAGCTTTTCTCTTTTCAAGAGTGACTGTGACAACCTAACAGAGGGTGAAGCTGGTGTGGTCTCGCCCTCTGTTCATAGCTGTTTGAATCGAGTTCATGTTCTTTAAATACCCCGCGGCTCTTTCCTTTTCTAACGCTCTGAACGGTGCTTAAGGATAAAATGCAAAGTCTGTGAATGGCATAGAATCTAAAAGCCCATTATTTCTATGGACACTTTGATTTTTCCTTGCAGCCTACAAGGTTTTTGTGCAACACAAACCACCCATGCGCAATTTCTTCCCCTTACCATCTCCTCCCATAGCAAACTTAGGAAGGCTACTTGAAAGGTAGGCGCTATACTTTTACCTCCTTAAACGGAAAGTAATAGAAGCAGCGCATTCTGGGAAATTAACTTTGGGAAAGGGAAAATCAATGAAAAATCTAACTAAGGGTGTGGTCGTTATTAATCGATGGTGGGGGGGAGGTGGGGGGAATATAGTGATGGGAATCAGCTCTCGCCAACAGAGTATTAAGGGGGCACTTAACATTTCCAGATAAGCCCTTTCTATATAGAAGGCAGGTTTATTAAATTAAGCCGGTAACAGGCATGGAAGAATGACAATGGTGTAAATAAAAAATTTTTTTGCAGCCTTCTTTGTATCACAGTTCAGTTACTCTAAATGTAAATGGTAGGTTCCCTGAGCACTAAGCCCAGTCTCTACCGAGGTTTTGCCATTCGACACTACGTTAAACCTCGGCGCACATGTGTTTTCATGGCATGTTATTTTCGCCTTTATTTTTCGGATGAGGATCGTTTAACTAGACTTACATCGAAGAAAAAGAACATTAAGGAACCATTACGGATATTGTACTACTTTTCAAGGTTACGGAAAAGGACACTAGCTTGTTTAAAATGATTTATCATACAGTATTGTATTCGAACAGTGTGCTGAGCGTAGTTGATCGGATCGAATAAAACGTGGAATTGACACTATATTGACGGCTGCTACAAAAAATCTTTTTGACAACCCTGAGGAGACATTACTTGGCCGTGGGTTAATACAAATTTATCCTCGAGTGTCGACAATACCTCTCTTTTGTGAGAGATATTATAAACTCGTATCCACCAGCGGACAAATAATGTTCTGTTTGGTCTAGATCTATAGTTGCTGAATACGTATTTAAGCCAAAAACAATTTTAAAACACATAAGAACATTAAATACAGAGAACACCAGCACATAAAATCAGCTCACCAAAAAGCTACTTCAACCTCCGATTAAATGTAAAACAAATTCTCATTTCAAACATACAGCAAAGGTAGGTATAAATAGTTTATTAATCTACTTGTAGTTCTGGTATTGCCTTAGTAACTTTATATGATATGTATACACAGATATAAAACACTGTATTCTCAAAAAGCGAATTTCAACTGAGTGTCCTACGACCAAATCCAAATTTATCACAATTGCCAATCGTCGAGCACTTTTCAATTAAGTATCGAAAAACCAAATCCAAAGTGATGACAACTGCCAATCAGAAAAAAGGTTACCATGATTATTAGCCAATGAGAACACAGAGTAGAAACAGGCAACCTCCTTAAAGCGCGGGAAAACGCGAGTGACCAAGTCGTAGTTAGTTTTAGTTTTACATTTGATTGGTTAAGATTGTGACGCGAGTTTCCTGGACCAATCACTTAACGAAGTAAAGCAAAACCAAAGCAATCCAGCATCACTTTTGATACTCAGCTGGAAACTGCTCCAATAAAGGAAATATAACAAAATGCCAAAGATAACTCAAAGAAAAGCCTGAAGTGCTGGAAATATGCGAATGGCCCTACTACACACTCGATCTTGATGAGGCTCGTACCTGATTGGTCAAGAGGGCGGCATAGGCTCGCTAAATCAATAACAGACTACAGTCAAGCTAAACCAATGCCCATGACTATATCCATGACTATTTTCGACACTTAATTGAAAATTTCTTTCATAGTTTACAATATTACCTTACAAAGACTAGTTTTAAAAGAATTCTGAACATGTCTAATGATCAAGTCTCTTTATACTGACGCCGCATTGCGCTACTCGTTAGGTCTGATCTGTAGAGTTATTTTCTGTTGGTTATCCAGGCATTCTCGTAGTTTATTCTCAGTCATCGTCAGCCTTTGTTCCAAAATTGAAACCGTCTGCAACAAAAGGTCGCGCAACGAATATAAGAGTCTCTCCCTTACACTAAAAAAATATCTTGCGTTTCAGCATAAGCTAATACATCTCCATGTTGCATGAAATCTTTGCCTCGTCTCTGTACAACAAAAACCTCATATTAGACTGTTCATGACCTTTTCCCGACGAGGGCCACGGATTTGATCACCAGTCGCTGTTTCAGAAATGAACTCCATCTTGCGATCAGGTATTCCTTTTTCCAGGGGGAGGGGGGAGAGAGAAAGAGCAACTGTGGTGCTTTCATACCATCCCCCTCCCTCCCTCCCTCCCCCCTCCCCAAACAAAGAAGAAGACCGCCTGATTCAGGCTAAATGAATCTAAGCTTCTCAAAGGCTGGTAAAAGGAACTAGCAAAAATTGAGTACATGAAAGCTGTGTCCCCTGTTTCTAAGTCTTGTGTCTTGTTAAAGGAAGGGTGTTTTAAAATGGATATTGATTATTGTTGATACGAGTAAGCTTTTCATCGGGCCACACCTTTTGCCCCTTTCCCCCTAACATGGGTCCCTTTTCAACCCCTGGTATTCTCCCCTATGAATGGCAGCGTGGTGGGGTCATTAACAGGAGTGTATCCCCCGTCCCCACCCCCCAAGGCTCTTGGTTTCCAAAACAATTCCCTGTTCACAAATTTTTTCCGCAACTAACCTGTGTGAGCACATCCAGCTGGCCAACAATGTGCTCCAGAGTATGCTCAACTGTGGAGAAATATCTCTTCTTTCCAGGGGTGTGGTGAGGGGAGGCTGTGTAGCCGGAATGCTTCCCAAACCATCAGTCTCCCCATTTCTTCCTGCTACTTCATCTAATTTGCTCTGTCTCTGAAGAATGAGAATTTGCAAGACAACATCTTGGTTAACTTGGCTCTTAAACTAAACCAAGTAAGGTGGAAGGGTTTCTCATGAACTTTACATCTTAGCTATCAACTGATGCAATCTGGCAAAGTCAAAAAAATAATCCTAAATAGCCTACTTCAGCCAAAGATGAGATTTTAATACAACAAAAAAGATAACTTATCCATTACTCATGCAGTCATTCTTGCTGAAGAGTAACACACTTTTGCAAATCAAACAAGTAAAATTTATTCACAATGCATTCAGTAAGATATCATTTCAACAATGGTCAACACTATTTGAACCTAAAGGAGAACTGTACTCAGTTTATGAGTACAGTGAAAAGTATCCTATAATATCAGTAATTCATTCAATCAATTTATATTTCATACTATTTAAAGGAACTTGTTCATGAAAACTCCTGCATGCATGGAATACCTAAATAGCAATTGCAACTTGATGCAATCAAAACACTCCTCAGTCTATAGACTGTTTCTAAATACATCTCAAATGCAATTCCTGCAAAAGCAAATAAGGTAGGTAGATGCTATGCTTTTATCTCCTTAAACGGAAACTAATAAAAGCGGTGCATTCAGGGAAATTAAGTTTGGGAAAGCAAAAATCACTGAAAAATCTTACTAAGGTGACAATCGTTATCTATCAATGGGGTTGGATATAGAGGGGGGGGGGGGAATCAGCTGTCTCCAACAGAGTTTCAAGCAGCTCACAAAAGGAGGCACACCAACAACTGACAGTCTTAAATGCAACCATTGCAGTAGACTGTGCTGCTCACATGCTGAACTTGCAGTGCATCAATGCCCCTAAAGCAGTTAACTGTTTCTCAGTCAACATCACCTGCAATGGACTGCCAATGATGATTAAAGTGGACTATAGTAAATTGACTGCTAATGAGAAGAGGGATAAAAAAATATCGCTCTCATCTTGATCACTCTCATTTTCTTGCCCCTCAGCCAGTTTGTTTGTTTTCAATGTCAGTTCTTATCACCTGCTCATGTTATTTTCTTTTCATCTGGTTGGTCTATGAGATTTTTTAGGTTTTGGTTTTACACCCCTCCCCCCCCCCTTCCCAGATGGGATGTCAGTCCATTGCAGGTTACCCCCCAGCATTTCATCAGGTTTCCTTGACAGCAGTATCCATATATAATCCTGGGTGGAGAGAACCCTGTGAAAGTAGAGTGTCTCATCCAAGAACACAACACAGCAACATGTCCAAGTCTTGAACTCAGAGCTCTAGACATTTACCCCTCACTCCCTAACATTAGCATACATATTCTCCCTACTGCTCTCTAAACATTTCCTTAGGTGCTGACAAGGAGAATTTGATTAACAATCAAGAGGGTTTTTTAGTTTGTGATCATTTCCTATTTTCTCATGACCTTAATGTTTGATTCAGGGGTGATATTGAAAGGAGAAATTAGATGCTAGTCGATCACTCTTAAGAGAACAGGTTAAGCTGCCATCTCATATTTAATCTTCTTATTTAATCTTATAATTTCCTATTTGATGAATTCACAGCTTGTCCAGACTTACCTTGGGAGCAGCCTCTTCGGGTGCAGTCCTTGGAGGGGGTCATGAGTATGGGGTGTGGGTACAGATGGGGATGCTGCTCTTTTTCTGTGGGAGTCAGTAGCACTGAAAGCATCACAAAAAGCTATTTAACACACTACCAGTCACATGTAGGAGGCTTAACCCTTTCACTCCCACAAGTGACCAAGACAGAATTTCTCCTTACAATATCAATACAATATCAAGCAGGGAAGTGACAAGAATAGAGAAGAATGTCAATCATGGGATTATTAGTTGATCCAATACCAAATTCTCTGAACTAACATCATAAGAATTGTATGGCGTATAGTAAGGAGAATTACTAATTAGATCTTGGGAGTGAAAGGGTTAAGCAGCTAAAAAATTAAAAACAAACAAACAAGAACAATCTTGAAGACAAAAATATCTGATATGTTTCAGAGAATTGACAAAAAAAATATTACATGCAATTTTCTTTAAACAAAAGTGAAATGACATGAAAAAGCAATACTGGTAAATTTGATTTTGCTTTTTTAATCTTAATTGTATTGTCTAGCACCTGGAAGGTCAAACAGAAAGCTTAGCACTTACTCATTATCATTACAATTAAATTCTTGTCTCTGATATGCAAAATACAGAACATGTCACAGAAATGAAAAAAAAAATTGTTTACATGTGAATAAGAATTGAGTCATTGAGTAAGTTTATAGAGCGGTTCACTGATAAGAGCACAAAAATATGCATGTTAAACTTGTAGAGAATGCATCTAGACCAGACACAGACTGGTCTTGACAGACAAGGAAATGCATCTCAAGTACAGTGTTTAAAATCCACCCCTATTCTACGATGCTACAATCTGACAAAACATTACCCTTAAATAACATGAGAATGTCTTATAGAATACAATTCACCTTAACTTTCACTAACTGTGCAAACAAAATTGAAGAAGTGAAGAGAAAAAAAAAGCCTTAAATGACTTGTGATGAACTAAAAGATTCTCCTTCCACATTGTTTTGTATTACCTCACAAAAAAGAAAGAAGAAGTTGGTGTTCCATAAAAAATAACCTTAAGGCTCTTTTCTAATCACCCCTCCAACTGATAACCCTTAGAACCCTAAGAGTAACAAGCATCTAATTTCTCCTTACAATATCATCCCCGAATCACACATTAAGGTCATGAAAATACAGGAAATAATCACTGATTAAAGAAGCCCTTGATTGTTCAACAATTTCTCCTTGTCAGCACTTTAGGAAATGTAGAGCAAACAGTATGGAGAATATGCATACTGATGTTAGGGTGTAAAGGATTCACTCACCTTCACTGGTACTGAGCAGACTTGAGTTGAGCCTTTGCTCTACAGTTTGGACAGTCTTTTGAATGACTAAGTAGAAACAAGAAAATAACTTCAATACTTTTTGCTTCATTAACATTCCATTATATCAACCAATACAATCACATTTGTGAATCAAACTGAAATAAAATTCTCAAATGTGATTGTTTAGAAGCTCAATTTAAGAACCAATAGGATAGAGTCCACACATTATGCCTTTGCAATTCAAGATTACACAAGTTTTTATGAAATAATGACTCTGTTTGACCTATGACTATTTTGTTGTTTCTGAATCAAAACATTCTACTATTGTGTGTGGTTGAATAATGTGCTGTCAAATCATTTCACATGACCAAACAGATTTACCTGAAACCTTTACACCCAAACATCACTGTGCATATTCTCTATACTGTTCTCTATACATTCCCAAAGGTGCTGACAAGGAGAATTTGTTTCACAATCAAGGACTTCTTAAGTTGCTGGTTGTTTCCTTTACTCTCACAACTTTAATGTGTGATTTAAGGGTGATATGGTAAGGAGAAATTAGATGCTAATCACCCTTAGGGGTTAAAAGGTTACGGGTTAAGATGACTTATCTATAGAAGCTGCTTTCTTGATCTGATTATTTAAACAAAGTTTAGCCATTATTTCACAAGACTTCATCCTAAATAATCTTCAATTTAGCTGGAACTTTCATCTGAACATTTGTTTTTGTGAACATTGTCAAGAGGGCCAAAAGCTAACAGTAGATGGAGATGACAATTTAATAAAATCAACAACCCTGTTATATATAGAGAAAGCCTTGGATCCACTGAATGTGTAAAACCATGGTTTGGGTTAGATCTCTGAAGATAACCTGTCCTTAGGGTCATAACCCTATAAATTTAATTTCAGTGGTAAAGATATAAGGTAAATTTGTGTATAACTATGCTAAGGATTAAAAGTCAGTTTCTCTTTGCCTTTTCTTTAAAAATGATATAAAAAAATAGTAATAATTGCCGCTTGATAATCATTAAATCAGAAGCCCAAGTTTATCTACCTGCTTATCGTCCATGCTGCCTTTAGTCTTCTTTTCACATGGAGAGCTGAAAATTACAAAAATATTAGAAGTTTGACAGGCCTATCAACATTCAAAAGGAAGTTCAGATTAGGTCTTGACACTTGGTCTTATTTTTAGCAGTCTGGAACTTGATTTTAGGAACACATACAACAAAATGGTTATGTTAAGGAGGTGTAATGAGTGGGAACCTGTTTCGGGAGATCCTGGTTACTTAAGAGGCCTGTACAGCTGTCTGTTTTCATTCAAGATGAGGGTTTCAGAAGTTATGAAATTATACAATACAACTATCAACAAAATACTAAAAATGAACTGCTTAGGGTTGTTAGAATCTGCTTCTCTATTGGCTTAAATATTGACTTTAAAATATGGTTTGGGGCCTGTTAAGTTACTGGGACAGTAATTCAAGAAACAGGCCCCCCAACTTAAGATATGAAGATGCCCCTACACCTTTGGGGAAAATGTGTATTTGACCCTTGGAAGAAAGATGATAGTGTTCATGCAAAATCACAAACTAATAAAAAACTGGGGTATGATCTTGATCCCGCTTAAGAGTTACAGAAAAAATAGTATCTGCTAAGGAAGCGAAAGAGGCAAGAGGTTGTTGTAATTTCTATGATCTCAACCTACACCACCCCCTTGAAATTTTTTTCCAGAGTATTTATTTCTCTGTCTAGTACCCTACACTCCTTTTCTAGGTTAAGTGACCCTACTCTCCATCATTGCTACCCCTACTTCTGAGTGTTATGTACCCATACCTCACTCCTTCACTTAGTGATGCGGGCTTTTTTTCCGTTTGCTTCGCCTTCGCACGCTTCCATCGCTTGATCCTTCCCCAAGGGAGCCCACCTCTTCAGAATCATTCTGGCAGACCTCATTAAAAACATACACAAGCTCCGAATCGTAAGCTGATAAACTCTGTCCCTCTTTCGTTTGAACGCCAGCACCTCTAAAGACAACAACATCACCATCGCATAGGACAGCAGAGCTACGCTTTGTTTTGTTGACTAGCAGCCCGTTCAGTCCTTTACAATCAATTCTGAGTTTTCCATTGCTGAAATGAAGTTTAGCGTGAACACGACTGATCATTAAAGGAGATATCACACTGTCAATAACAACATCTGAATATTCATTACTGCGTCCGAGACGAGTGACAGTCGGTTTTAGCAAAATTTTTTCTGGTTGTAGAGATGGATCATAACAGAGCATTTTTCTCCTCTGTTTCAGTGTGCAAAAGCCTCTTATACCACTTCAAGATTCTTCCAGTGTTCTTGAAGTACTCTCCAAGCGGCCATTTTAACAGTACGACACGATATTCGGAAATCTTTCGCACAAAATCGGACAAACTCGGGTGTAGCTTTTCGTTGGCAAAATCAGGAATAAGGAAAAGGAAAACGGAAATCAGGAATGAAAGGGAAGTGATGTTTTGTTTTATTGCGGACCATTCTCACGCTTACATCGCTCCTCGACTGGAAACACGCGAACTGTGTTGATCAGCATGCAAAGTTTTGAACTTTTAACTGAATTTAGACGTTTCGGAACTCAGTCTGTTCGGACAGTGTTTGCACAAAATAGGGAATTTTGCTCCTTGATGCTGTCGTTGTGCGCGTTTTGAAAGTTTGAATATACAGCAAATGTCGGTATAAATAGTAAATAAATTGGTTAATTCATCTAGTTGCGGTTCTTGTGCTGCCGTAGTAACTTTATATGGTATGAAAACAATCCAGCATCACTTTTGATTCTCAGTTGGAAACTGCTCTAACAAAAGAAATTAGCAAAAAACCAAAGATAACTCAAAGAAAAAAACTGGCAAAGAGCCTGAAGCGTTGGAAATATGTGAATGCTCTTTCCTGGTCAAAAGGGCGGCACAGCTTTTCTAAACCAATAACAGACTAAAGTTAATTTAAACCAATAGAATCATTGACTATTTTCGACAAAGTATTGCGGTACTTGTTAGGTCTGATATGTAGAGTTATTTTCTGCTGGTTATCCATGCATTCTCGTGGTTTATTTTCCGTCATCGTCACCCTTTGTTACAAAATCGAAACTATCTGCAAGGAAAAGGGTTCGATGAAAAATAAAGTCTCTCCCCTTCACTGAAAAATGTCTTTAAAAAAATAAAATATCACTGCGTTCAAGCGTAAGCTAATACATCTCCACGTTGCACGAAATGTTTGCCTCGTCTCTGTACAAAAAAAATCATACGAGACTGTTCATGACGTCTTTCATGACCTCTTTCCCGACTAAGCCCCATGTTACGATCAAGTGCTCCTTTTTAAGGGAAGGGGGAAGAACGAGAAAGAGCAATTGTAGTGCTTCCCTACCATCCCCTCCCTCCAAAAAAAACTGCCTGATTCAAGCTAAAAGAGTCCATGCTTTTCAAAGACTGGTAAAAGGTAGTAGCAAAAACTGGGTACCCAAAAGCCGTGCCCCCCGTTTCTAAGACTTGTGTCTTGTTTAAGGAAGGGTGTTTTAAAATGGATATTGATTCATAGCTGATATATGTAAACTTTTCAATGGGCCAAACTCTTTTGCTTCTTTCCCCCTAACATGGGTCCTTCTTCAACCCCTGGTATTCTCCTCAAAGTGTGGTAGCACAATGATGGGGTCATTAACAGGAGTCCATCCCACCCCACCCCCAAGGCTCTTGGTTTCTAAAATACTTCCCTGTTCAGAAATGTTTGCGCGCCAAAAATGTGTTAACACATCTAGCTGGCCGACAATGAGCTCCAGTGTCATGCTCAGTTGTGGAGGAATATCTCTTCTTCCTAGGGATGTGGTGAGGGGAGGCTGTGTAGCTGGAATGCCTACCAAACCATCAGCCTCCTCAGTCCTCCCTGTTACCTCATCTAATTTGCACTGTCTCTAAAGAATGAAAATTTGCAAGAAAACATCTTGGTTAACTTTGCTCTTAAACTGAACCAAGCAATGCAAAAGGGGTTCTCATGAACTTTACATCTTAGCTTTCAACTGATGCAATCTGGCAAAGTCAGAAAATAATTCACAATAGCCTACTTCATCCAAAGAAGAGTTTTTTGTACAAAAAAAAGATAATTTATCTATTACTCATGCAGCCATTCTTGTTGCACAGTAACACATGTTTGCAAATCAAACACGTAAATTTATTCACAATGCATTCAATAACATATTTGTTTTATAAATGGTCAATGCTATAGAAACTTAAAGGATGAGCACTGTAGAACAGTCTATAATACAGCGGAAAATATCCTGTAATATCAGAAATTCATTCAATCAATATGCATTTTCATAATACTTAAAGGAACTTATTCATGAAAACTCCTCCATGTATTAAATAGCTAAGTAGAGATGCAAACTTGATGCATTCAAAACACTCCTCAGTCTTTAGACGGTTTCTAATAACATTTTAAATGTTATTCCTCCAAAAGTAATGAAGTATTATGAAATTGTTAAATTGTTTACAGCTTAATCATGCAAACTGCTGTCAATGTGTTAATTTAAAAATTTGATACAGAGGCACGCTCCATCTGATGAGAGAATTACTATTATCAAACTTAGCCAAAACTCTACCAAAATATGCTCATGGAAAATTCTACTTAAATATTCTGAAAAAATGTAAAGTTGATATGCCTTTACAATAGTCCTACATCTTTAAGTGGTTACAAAGCTTAATCTCGTTTGAAATCAATTTAGTGGTCAATCAAAACTATAACAAAATTATTGCATGTGACTGGTTATCACCAGCTCAATTTGAGTACCATTTTGACAGTGTAGGTGTCATGCTTGTAACTGGACAATTGAATGGAACACTTGACATGTCATACCTGCGTAAGTGGGCAGTGCGTGTCATGAGCACTCGCTGTTGTCACGTATTTCAGCGACTGAACCGTTATCTTTTCATGAAAACAAATAACCGATGTCTAGTTTCTTTCATAAACTTGTAATTGGCAAATGGGACTACCCCTTTGTGGTCGTCCGATTTTGTTAATCACTCGTATGATTACAGACCAAATTGGACTCCACTCAGTCCTATAACTATAATTAATTAAAAACACAAACAATCACATTTCTGAAGTGACGAATCAACAATTCTTTGAACTCTCCTTGAAAAATTAGAAGGCAAGTTGCTGATTCTAGCCATTTTCTCTCAAATTCTCCTGCGACACGTGACATGTCACAATTTTCCGCAAACATATAAAACAAGAAAACTTACAGATATTTGCAAAAGGTTCCTTGCAAAGAATTGATTGTTACTTTCAAAAAAGAGCGTTCATTTCAGAATGTAAACTTCTTTCTCTTTGAAGTCTGTGACCAAAATCCGATCATCGAGCATTGTGGTAATACTCTAGGGCCATCCAAATTGAATATTAGTACTTGTCTTTCCAGTGAAAGTTCCTTCCAATGTAAACTGTTGAATGCGATTATTTTCCCCATCAAATAAGAAAACGTTGTTATGTTTGTCAACACATAAGCCATACGGCTCATTCATCTGTCCATCACCATTTCCTTTTTCTCCAAACTTGTACAAAAACCGTCCTCTCTCATCAAACACTTTCACACAGTCATTATTGCAATCAGTTACAATGAACTTTTCCTCATAACAAACGCAGCTGAGTGGATGATCTAGCCTTTCTGGGCCACTGTTTCCAAACTTAAACACAGGTTCACCATCCATTGTAAACACCTGAATTCTGCTGTTAACATACTCCACTACAACGATAAAGCATCCATCACTTGTAATACAAACACTTGTAGGATCCTCAAACTCTCCATCTCCACTTCCCTTTTTTCCAAAGCTTTTCACAAAGTTCCCTGTCTATACATTCAATTGCTGTATTCGGTTATTACCTCCATCTACCACTAGTATCTCATCATTGTTTAGGAATATGACGTCCACTGGATTTTTAAATTGTCCATCCTTGTCCCCTTGACCACCAATCTTTCGCACAAACTTTCCTGTCTCATCAAATACCAGGATACAGTGACCATCCAAATCTGCCACAGCAATAACACCTTTACTGTTCACTGCAATGCCGACTGGACCTTGGAGCATTTCTCCATGTAAGTCCAACTTGCCTACAACATTTAACTCTCGTGCTTTGACCTGAATAGAAAATTGACTCTTGGTAAGTTTCTCTCCATTTATCTCTACTTCTATTTTATAAGGACCTGGTACTTTCGCTACAAATTTTCCTTGGAAATTTCCATCTTCTTTTTCAGTCCAGTCCGAATGGCCCAACTCCAACCCTTGATCTTGATAAGGCTCGTACCTGATTGGTCAAGAGGGCGGCATAAGCTTTCGAAACCAATAACAGACTAAAGTCAAGCTAAACCAATGCCTACGACTATATCCATGACTATTTTCGAAACTCAACTGAAAATTTCTTTTATAGTTTACAATTTTACCATACAAAGACTAGTCTTAAAATAATTCTGAACATGTCTAAAGATTAGGTCTCTAGATTCTGGTGCTGTATTGCGCTACTCGTTAGGTCTGATCTGTAGAGTTATTTTCTGTTGGTTATCCAGGCATTCTCACAGTTTATTATCAGTCATCGTCAGCCTTTGTTCCAAAATTGAAACCGTCCGTAAGAAAAAGTGGCTCACTGAATATGACAATCTCTCCCCTACAATGAAAAATGTTTTTAAAAAATCAAATATCATTTCGTACAAGCTAAAGCTAATACATCTCCACGTTGCACAAAAGTTTGCCTCTTAATTGTAGAAGAAAAAAAATCATACGAGACTGTCCATGACCTTTTTCCCCGAAGGCGGTTATGGACTTGACAGCCAATTGCTGTTGGAGAAATGAGCTCAATCTTGCTATCAGGTGGTCCTTTTTCAAGGGGGAGGGTAGAGAGAGAACGATTGTAGTGCTTTCCCACCACCCACCCCCCCCCCTTAAAAAATTCCTGATTCAAGATAAAAGAGACCATGCTTCTCAAAGGCTGGTAAAAGGAACTAACAAAAATTGAATACAGTATGGAAGCCACGCCCCCCGTTTCAAAGTCTCTTGTCTTGTTTAAGGATGTTTTAAAATGGATATTGATTCGTAATTGATATGTGTCAGCTTTTCATCGGGCCACACCCTTTCGCTCCTTTTCCCCTGACATGGTCCCCCTTCAACCTCTGGTATTCTCCCCAATGCATGGCAGCGTGATGGGGTTATTAACAGAAGTGCATCCCCACCCCACACCCACTTTCAACTGATGCAATTTGGTTTCTACAAATAATTTCCTGTTCCGATATGTTTTCACGACCAACCTGTGTTAGCACATCCAGCTGTCCCATAATGTGCTCCAGTGTCATGCTCAGTTGTGGAGGAATATCTCGTCTTTCCAGGGGTGTGGTGAGGGGAGGCTGTGTAGCTGGAATGCCTCCCAAACCATCAGCCTCCCCAGTCCTCCCTGTTACTTCATCTAATTTGCTCCGTCTCTGAACAATGAAAATTTGCAACAAAACATCTTGGTTAACTTTGCACTTAAACCGAACCAAGTCAGGCGGAAGGGGTTGTCGTGAACATCACATCTTAGCTTTCAACTAATGCAATCTGGCAAAGTCAAAATAAAATCCTAAATAGGCTACTTCATCCAAGAAGAGATTTTAGTGCAAAAAAACAAGAAAATTTATCTAGTGCTCAGGCAGCCATTCTTGTTGCACAGTAACACACTTTTGCCAATCAAACGAGTAAATTTATTCACAATGGATTCAGTAAGATATTTGTTTCAACAATGGCCAACACTATACAAACCTAATGGGTGAGCACTGTAGAACAGTTCATGAATACAGTGGAAAATAGCCTACAATATTAGTAATTTATTCAATTAATTTATAATGTATGAACAGCGTAGGTGTCATGCTTGTAATTGGACAATTGAATAGAACAGTTGACACATCATGCCTGTGTAAGTGGACAGCGCACATCATATGCACTCGCTGTCGTCGCGCATTTCGGCGAGTTAACTGTTTTTTTTTTTTTATGTTTTACGTATCACGTGCGGGGCAAAATTACTGAATGCTGATTGGCTGAGGAAAAGGGAATCTTTTCTTAGTCACTTGCTGCTGATTGAACCTCTTTGCTGTTAGCGGCAACTAGGTATTGATTGGCTTAACTGAGTGAAGCCGTTGTTAACTATATTTTGAGAATAAAATGTTCATCGAGTCTATTGATCAGTGTTTTGACATTTGTAGCGGTATTGAAAGGGCTTCATTCCACGGAAATCGTGCGTGAATGCAATTCCCTCAAAAATTTAGCACTTAATGTGATAAAAAAGTAATCATAAGTGCCCTCGAGCCTATGTGATTACAGATACTAAACGTATAACTGATGTCTGCTTGCTTTCTAACTCGTGATTGACAAATCGGATTCCCGCTTTGCAGTTGTCCGATTTTGTCACTCTCCAGAATGATTAGAGACCGAATTGTGTCGAAAACGTGAAAAAGCTGTACCATGCTTCCTTATTAACTCACGAGTTATTCACTTGATTTGAAGATTTTACTAAAATGCTTCGGTTAACTCCCACTCACAACTCTCGACTTATTCGAAGGAAACACACACTCAACGTCCCGTTGTAAACACGTAGAACAGTGCCATATATGGGGCGATAAAACTCGTGCCGCATACATATTGGTTATGTGTAGATAAACGAAATCACTCATAAATGTCAATCAAATAGGAATAATTAACGTATCGTACAGTTTCCAACAATTGGACTCCACTCAATCCTTTCGCTATAATCAACTTACAACACAAAAAATTACATTAATGAAGTGACGCATCGACAATCTCTAAGAAAAATAAGAAGGTAATTTGCCAATTCTAGCCATTTTCTTTCGAATTCTCTTGCGACACATGACAGGTCACAATTTTCCGTAAATTAATAATTGAAAGTAATAAAAACCTAAAGATATTCGCAAAAGGTTTGCTTACGAAGAATTGATTGTTCCTTTCAAAAATTGGGTACTCATTTCAGAACGTAAACTTCTTTCTCTTTGAAGTCTGTGACTAAAATCCGACCATCTAGCATTGGGGTAACACTCCAGGGCAATCCAAATTGAATATTAGTACTTGTCTTTCCAATGAAAGTTCCTTCCAATGTAAACTGTTCAACGCGATTATTTCCCTTCTCACATAAGAAAATGTTGTTATCTTTGTCAACACATAAGCCATAAGGGGAATAAATCTGTCCATCACCGTTTCCTTTTTCTCCAAACTTGTACAAAAACTGCCCTTTCCCATCAAACACTTTCACACAGTTATTTCTGAGATCAGTTACAAAGAACTTTTCCTTGCAATAAACGCAGCTGATTGGATGATCCAGTTTTTCTGGGCCGCTGTCTCCAAACTTAAACACAGGTTCACTATCCATCGTAAACACCTGAATTCTGCTGTTAACATACTCTGTTACAACGATAAAACATCCATCACTTGTAGTACAAACACTTACGGGATTCGTAAACTCTCCATCTCCACTTCCCTTTTTTCCAAAGCTTTTTACAAAGTTCCCTGTCTGTACATTCAACTGCTGTATTCGGTGATTCAATTGATCCGCCACCAGAATCTCGTCATCGTTTATGAACGTGAGATCGTCTGGTTTGTTTAATTGTCCATCCTTGTCTCCATAGGAACCAAGTTTTCGCACAAACTTTCCTGTCTCATCAAATACCAGGACACTGTGACCTCTATGATCAGCCACAGCAATAACACCTTTGCTATTCACTGCAATGCCGGCTGGAGCTTGGAGCGTTTCTCCCTGAAAGTCTAACTTGCCTACAACATTTAACTCTCGTGCTTTAACCAGAATAGAAAATGGACTCTTGGCAAGTTTCTGTCCATTTATCTTTACTTCTATTTTATAAGTACCTGGTACTTTCACTACAAATTTTCCTTGGAAATTTCCATCCTCTTTTTCACTCGTCGCCAAACTCCTCACCTGATCGGCAGGGTCTATGTGTATTTCAACACGATCTGTGTGCTGAGTGTTTCTGATTTCTCCTTCGCTTGTTTTGGGACAAATTAGTAGCTCTGCCTCTATACCAGTTTGAAAATTCTGATCCAGTCCTTCCATGACCGATCCTTGCACATCAGTTTCGCTGAATTTCGTAAATCCCAGACTCAAACTCTCTGGTTCACATGTCGTCACAAATTCTACATACGAGCTAACCGGAAGTGCTGGCATTGTGGTCTTGATGAGGTCTTCGATTCGTTCTTCTACATTTTTTTTGTTTTGCATTATGTCTGAACTTGAGCTTCTCTCAACCAGGTTGTTACTGAACTCAAATGCTTGGTCAAGTTGCTTTTCAAAAGACACAACCGATGCTTTTCCAGAATGTAATTTCTCAATCCTTGACACGCGAGTCTTCTCGAGGACAGTAATGGCTTCACGCTCCAGTTGGCGAAGCTTTCCCATCATCTGTTCGGTTGCTTGAGAGACTTGGCGTTTAGCTGTGGTAATATTTGTTTCCAACTCATGTTCCGTGTTCTCAAATTCACGAATAACATCTCGGCAGACCTCTTTCTTCTCTTTTACGAGCTCAGCTCGGGCAATGATGTTTGCTTTTTCATCGTCCGCTGCCTTTTCAAGCGGAACAACATCGTGGCTCTTGTGATCAGTGGCGATGCAAATCTGACAAACGCAGCTTTGACAGCCCACACAAAAAAAACTTTGTCACTTCTTTCTCATGATACTTAACGGAGCAAAATGACTGCCGTTTCAACAACGCCTCGTAGTCTGTGGCTTGAAACTGTCGCACTGGTGTGACTTTGTGTCCTTGAAACAAAGTTTCTCGAAATACTTCGTGTGCTTTCACACAGTCTGGGCACATAAACTTCTCGCAATCAAAGCAGTAGTTGATCTCAGCGCTCTTCTTCTGGCATGTACTACAGCTGATTTCATTTCCCTCGCCGCTGCGTCGAACGGCGAGAAGACTCAACAAACTGTTGTGGAGAAAACTGCTCGGCAGATTATCAAAACGCTTTCCTTCAGGGATGCCAATTTGTGCCTGACACTCGGGGCATCGATAAAACCCTTGTTTTTGGCTCGTTAGTGCATGTCTCTCCAGGCATTCACAGCAGAACGTATGAAGACAAGCAATGGTCTTCGGTTTGGTGTAAGTATCCAAACAAATCGAGCATGTTACATGCTCCTTGAGGTTTTTTAGAAGCGACTCCATCACGAATTGCTGAGTAAAACACAGCCCTATTTTGTTTGAGATTCCGAGAAACTGAACTTGGATTAGCATTCTATTTAAAGCAGCGAAGCAGATCTCTGTAGGATCGCGTGATTGACAGTTTTTAATTACAATTTTATTCACCCATTGTTTACTTTCTCTCTCACTGCGTAGTAAAATCGATTTCATAGCGTGACCGAATGTGTCGTTCTAGCCACTGTATCACGAAATACACTACGCTGGGAACGTTTGTTCATGTACCATCAACCTCATTTTATCAAAGCTACATTTACCGTAGTTTAGTGAATTTGGGATTCCGAGAAACTTTTTTGATTCCACACGAAAATTATCAGAGAGGTTTTGTGGAAGCGTCTCCATCACGAATTGCAGAGAGAAACACACCCTGTTTTGTTTGAGATTTCAAGAAACTGAATTCTATTTAAAGCAGCGAGTTAGATCTCTTAAGAATTATGTGAGCTTCTCGCAGAGATTGACAGTTTTGCATTTCAATTTTATTCACCAACTGTCTACTTTCTCTATCACTGCGTAATTATATCGATTTCAGAGCGCGACCGAATGTGTCGCTCTAGCCATTGTATCACGAAAAGAACACGCTGCGAACGTTTAAAATTATACCATCCACCTCATTTTATCATGGCTATATTTATCGCCGTTTAGTGAGTTGAGATTCCAAGAAACTTGTTTGGCACAGTTTTTTATTAAAAAGCAGCGAATCGGATCTCTTTGGTAGGAATCTCGTGCTCTACCGAGCGGTATTTGCTAGCTTCAGTTTTTTATTTCGATGTTTCTCAACTTTTTGAAAGGGAGCGCGAGAGAGTAACACTAAGCAGATGTGCAGTCACGATTAGAAATTCCGTGACATTGACGGAAAGGTCACTAAAATCTGCTTTCTTATGAGAAGGGAGACTAGCTCTCTAAAGGTTATAACTTATTTTGATTCGTTTGCGTGTCGCATTTGGTGCGGATCATGGATTAGGATCAACGTCAGAGAAACAACGAACCTACCCCTCCCTTCACCCCAAAACAGTCAACCTATAATAAGTCCGGGTTAATGTTGAGTTAGGGGAGGGGTAGGTACACAGATACTCGGAAAGCCAACCACTTTTTGCAGAAATAGTGTTAACTAAATGTAGGTGAAAGTTAAAAAAAAAACGCTCTGCTGCAGTTCTTCTCTGCCACACTATTTTCATTTTATTCTTGTGACCATGCAACTTTCAAACATCAGTCTTCCGGTTCAACACATGCGAACAGAACGGGGGAAGGGAGGGGGGATGATGAGCGAAAAAAAAAGAGACTCAGTTGAAAGTAGATGGAGGAGTCACCTTCTTAGCTAAGTTCTTCTCTTTTCAAGCGCTCGGTGACAGCTTAACAGAGGGTGAAGCTGATGTGGTCTCGCCTTCGGTCCAAGGCTGTTTGAATACAGTGTATGCATCAAATATGAGATTTTGACCCCTAATGCTGTTGTTAATCGGCATTTAAAAGTTTGAAAAAGATAACACGTAACAATCTAGATAAGCCCTTTCTACATAGAAGGCAGGTTTGTTACAATAAGCCGGTAACAGGCATAGAAGCATGACAATGGTGGAAATAAAACTTTTTAGTGCGGCCTTCTTTGTATCACAGTCCAGTTACTCTAAATGTCAGTGGTATCTTCCCTGAGGACAAGGGCCAGTCTCTGCCGAGGTTTTGCCATTCGACACTACGTTAAACATCGGCGCACGTGTGTTTTCATCGCTTGTTATTCTCGCCTTTATTTTTCGGATGAGGATCGTTCAACTAGACTCACATCGAAGAAATAGATCATTACGAAATCATTACGGATATTGTAGCACCTTTCAAGGTTACGGAAAAGGACACTTGCTTGTTTGAAAGGATTTCTCATTCAGTATTGTATTCAAACAGTGTGCTGAGCGTATTTGTTCGGATCGAATAAAACGTGGAATTGACACTGAATTGACGGCTGTTACACAAAATCTTTTTGACAACCCTGAGAAGCCATTACTTGGCCGTGGATCTATAGTTACTGACTACGTATTTAAACCAAAAACAATTTTAAAACATATAAGAATATTGAATACAGAGAACACCAGAAAATAAAATCAGCTCACAAAAAAGCTATTTCAACCTTCGACTAAATGTAAACCAAGTTCTCATTCCAAACATACAGCAAAGGTAGGTATAAATAGTTTATTAATCTACTTGTAGTTCTGGTATTGCCTTAGTAACTTTATATGATATGTACATGCACACAGATATACAACACTGTATTCTCAAAAAGCGAATTTCAATCGAGTGTCCAAATCCAAATTGATCACAACTGGATCACCAAATCCAAATTGATCACAACTGCCAATCGTCGAGCACTTTTCAATTGAGCATCGAAAACCAAATCCAGTTGTGATGACAACTGCCAATCAGAAAAAAGGTTACCATGATTATTAGCCAATGAGAACACAGAGTAGAAACAGGCAACCTCCTTAAAGCGCGGGAAAACGCGAGTGACCAAGTCGTGTTTGGTTTTAGTTTTACATTTGATTGGTTGAGATTGTGACACGAGTTTTCTGGACCAATCACACAACGAAGTGAAGCAAAACCAAAGCAATCCAGCATCACTTTTGATACTCAGTTGGAAACTGCTCTAATAAAGGAAATATAATAAAATGCCAAAGATAACTCAAAGAAAAAAACTGGCAAAGAGCCTGACGCGTTGGAAATATACGAATGGCCCTACTCCACACTCGATCTTGATGAGGCTCGTACCTGATTGGTCAAGAGGGCAGCATAGGCTCTCTAAACCAATAGCAGACTAAAGTCAAGCTAAACCAATGCCCATGACTATATCCATGACTACTTTCGACACTCAATTGAAAATTTCTTTCATAGTTTACAATATTACCATACAAAGACTAGTCTTAAAAGAATTCTGAACATGTCTAGTGATTAAGTCTCTTTATACTGACGCCGCATCGCGCTACTCATTAGGTCTGATCTGTAGAGTTATTTTCTGTTGATTACCCAGGCATTTTCGTAATTTATTCTCAGTCATCGTCAGCATTTGTTCCAAAATTGAAACTGTCTGCAACAAAAGGCGGCGCAATGAATATTAGAGTATCTCCCTTACTCTAAAAAATATTTTTCGCTTCAGCATAAGCTAATACATCTCCGTGTTGAATCAAATCTTTGCCTCGTCTCTGTACAATAAAAACCCATATTAGACTGTTCGTGACCTTTTTCCCGACGAGGGCCACGGACTTGGTCACCAGTCGCTGTTTCAGAAATGAGCTCCATCTTGCGATCAGGTATTCCTTTTCCCAGGGGGAGGGGGAAGAGAGAAAGAGCAACTGTGGTGCTTCCATACCATCCCCCTTCCTCCCTCTCCCCCCCCCCCCAAACAAAGAAGAAGACCGCCTAATTCAGGCTAAATGAATCTATGCTTCTCAAAGACTGGTAAAAGGAACTAGCAAAAATTGAGTACGCGAAAGCTGTGTCCCCCGTTTCTAAGTCTTGTGTCTTGTTAAAGGAAGGGTGTTTTAAAATGGATATTGATCGATAGGTGATATGTGTAAGCTTTTCATTGGGCCACACCTTTTGCTCCTTTCCCCCTAGCACGGGTCCCTCTTCAACCCCTGGTATTCTCCCCTATGAATGGCAGCGTGATGGGGTCACTAACAGGAGTGCATCCCCGTCCCCACCCCCCCCCCCAGGCTCTTGGTTTCCAAAACAATTCCCTGTTCACAAATTTTTCCACAACTAACCTGTGTGAGCACATCCAGCTGGTCAACAATGTGTTCCAGAGTTATGCTCAACTGTGGAGGAATATCTCTCCTTTCCAGGGGTGTGGTGAGGGCCCTGGCAGAGGCTGTGTAGCTGGAATGCCTCCCAAACCATCAGCCTCCCCTGAATCCTCCCTGCTACTTCATCTAATTTGCTCTGTCTCTGAAGAGTGAGAATTTGCAAGACAACATCTTGGTTAACTTGGCTCTTAAACTGAACCAAGTATGGTGGAAGGGTTTCTCATGAACTTCACATCTTAGCTATCAACTGATGCAATCTGGCAAAGTCAAAAAAATAATCCTAAATAGCCTACTTCATCCAAAGATGAGATTTTAATGCAAAAAAAAAGATTACTTACCATTACTCATGCAGCCATTCTTGTTGCACAGTAACACACTTTTGCAAATCAAACAAGTAAATTTATTCACAATGCATTCAGTAAGATATCACTTCAACAATGGTCAACACTATCTGAACCTAAAGGAGAACTGTACTCAGTTCATGAGTACAGTGAAAAGTATCCTATAATATCAGTAATTCATTCAATCAATTTATATTTCATACTATTAAAAGGAACTTGTTCATGAAAACTCCTGCATGCATGGAATACCTAAATAGCAATTGCAACTTGATGCAATCAAAACACTCCTCAGTCTATAGACGGTTTCTAAATACATATCAAATGCAATTCCTGCAAAAGCAAATAAGGTGGGTAGATGCTATACTTTTATCTCCTTAAACGGAAACTAATAAAAGCGGTGCATTCAGGGAAATTGAAGTTTGGGAAAGTAAAAATCACTGAAAAATCTTACTAAGGTGACAATCGTTATTTATCAATGGGGTTGGATATAGAGGGGGGGGGGGGAAATCAGCTGTTGCCAACAGAGTTTCAAGCAGCTCACAAAAGGAGGCACACCAACAACTGACAGTCTTAAATGCAACCATTGCAGTAGAATGTGCTGCTCACATGCAGTGCATCAATGCCCTTAAAGCAGTTAACTGTTTCTCAGTCAACATCACCTGCAATGGACTGCCAATGATGATTAAAGTGGACTATAGTAAATTGACTGCTAATGAGAAGAGGGATAAAAAAAATATCGCTCTCATCTTGATCACTCTCATTTTCTTGCCCCTCAGCCAGTTTGTTTGTTTTCACTGTCAGTTCTTATCACCTGCTGGTGTTATTTTCTTTTCATCTGGTTGGTCTATGAGATTTTTTAGGTTTTGGTTTTACACCCCCCCCCCCTTCCCAGATGGGATGTCAGTCCATTGCAGGTTACCCCCCAGCATTTCATCAGGTTTCCTTGACAGCAGTATCCATATATAATCTTGGGTGGAGAGAACCCTGTGAAAGTAAAGTGTCTCACCCAAGAACACAACACAGCAACATGTCCAAGTCTTGAACTCAGAGCTCTAGACATTTACCTCTCACTCCCTAACATTAGCATACATATTCTCCCTACTGCTCTCTAAACATTTCCTTAGGTGCTGACAAGGAGAATTTGATTAACAATCAAGAGGGTTTTTTTAGTTTGTGATCATTTCCTATTTTCTCATGACCTTAATGTTTGATTCAGGGGTGATATTGAAAGGAGAAATTAGATGCTAATCACTCTTAAGAGAACAGGTTAAGCTGCCATCTCATTTTCTTATTTAATCTTATAATTTCCTATTTGATGAATTCACAGCTTGTCCAGACTTACCTTGGGAGCAGCCTCTTCGGGTGCAGTCCTTGGAGGGGGTCATGAGTATGGGGTGTGGGTACAGATGGGGATGCTGCTCTTTTTCTGTGGGAGTCAGTAGCACTAAAAAGAATCACAAAAAGCTATTTAACACACAACCAGTCACATGTAGGAGGCTTAAGCAGCTAAAAAATTAAAAACAAACAAACAAGAACAATCTTGAAGACAAAAATATCTGACATGTTTCAGAGAATTGACAAAAAAAATATTACATGCAATTTTTTATAAACAAAAGTGAAATGACATGAAAAAGCAATACTGATTTTGCTTTTTTAATCTTTTGTACACAGCAGTTCACAAAGAATCTTACACATGCAAACATCACTTGTCAGAAAATATCACACAGGTGAATAGTGCTTTTCATGTGCCCTGATTCATTTGTTGAGAAGAGATCAGCAAGTACTATTCACTGCCAAGCAGGTGAAGAGACAAAATTAATTTCAACCATTTTTCGTCATATTGACAGAAATGAACTCATTTTTTTTGGTTTCTGTATGGTATATATCAAAACAATTATTCACCAAAGTGTTGTTAAATATTGGTGGATATTAACTGAGCCACAAAATGGCAAAGGTAAATATCCACCATTGTTCACCTCCACTGAGGTGAAATACAATTGTTAATTATTTGTTTTAATTATGTTAGAAAGAGAAGAAAAATGTTATAGGAATGATATGTTCAGTTCATTAAGAATTTGTTTATTAAAAGATCAAACACAAAACTTAACTGCAACAACAAAAGTGGGAGGTTTTTTTTTCCAAATCACTGCTCACCTGAATTTTCAGCTGCCTTTCTTCAAGTTCCTCTGGAGAAAGAACTTCTTCTGCTACTTTGTTTATTGTATTGTCTAGCACCTGGAAGGTCAAACAGAAAGCTTAGCAATTACTTATTATCATTACAATTAAATTCTTGTCTCTGATATGCAAAATACAGGGCATGTCACAGAAATTTAAAAAAAATTGTTTACATGTGAATAAGAATTGAGTCATTGAGTAAGTTTACAGAGCAGTTCACAGATGAGAGTACAAAAATATGCATGTTAAACTTGCAGAGAATGGATCTAGACCAGACACAGACTGGTCTTGACAGACAAGGAAATGCATCTCAAGTACAGTGTTTAAAATCCACCCCTATTCTACGATGCTACAATCTGACAAAACATGACCCTTAAATAACATGAGAATGTCTTATAGAATACAATTCACCTTAACTTTCACTAACTGCCCAAGCAAAATTGAAGAGGTGGAGAGAAAAAAAAAGCCTTAAATGACTTCTGATGAACTACAAGATTCTCCTTCCACATTGTTTTGTATTACCTCACAAAAGAGAAAGAAGAAGTTGGTGTTCCATAAAAAATAACCTTAAGGCTCTTTTCTAATCACCCCTCCAACTGATAACCCTTAGAACCCTAAGAGTAACAAGCATCTAATTTCTCCTTACAATATCACCCCTGAATCGCACATTAAGGTCTTGAGAATACAGGAAATAATCACTGACTAAAGAAGCCCTTGATTGTTCAACAATTTCTCCTTGTCAGCACTTTAGGAAATGTAGAGCAAACAGTATGGAGAATATGCATACTGATGTTAGGGTGTAAAGGATTCACTCACCTTCACTGGTACAGCAGACTTGAGTTAAGCCTTTGCTCTACAGATTGGACAGTCTTTTGAATGACTAAGTAGAAAACAAGAAAAATAACTTTTAATTAACACTTTTTGCTCCATTGACATGTCATTTTATTCTTAGCACTCTTTCAATTATATCAATCAATACAATCACATTAGTGAATCAAACTGAAATAAAATTCTCAAATGTGATTGGTTAGAAGCTCAATTTAAGAACCAATAGGATAGAGTCCACACATTATGCCTTTGCAATTGAAGATTACACATCAATTGTATGAAGGTTCTTTTCTTTGCAAAAACAAGTGAACTATTAAGTTTTTATAAAATAATGACTCTGTTTGACCTACGACTAATTTGTTGTTTCTGAATTAAATAATGTGCTGTTAAATAATTTCAAATGACCCAACAGATTTACCTTAAACCTTTACACCCTAACATCACTATGTATATTCTCCATACTGTTCTCTATACATTCCCAAAGGTGCTGACAAGGAGAATTTGTTTCACAATCAAGGACTTCTTAAGTTGCTGATTGTTTCCTTTATTGTCACAACTTTAATGTGTAATTTAAGGGTGATATGGTAAGGAGAAATTAGATGCTAATCACCCTTAGGGGTTAAAAGGTTACAGGTTAAGATGACTTTAGAACTAAGAAAATGCTCTGTGATATGTCTCACCAAAGCCAGTCCCTGATACAACAAAAACAGAAAGTGTGTGAGCAAGGCAAAGTGTGTGCCAATACCATGAGTTCGCGACAGATACAACAAAGTAGCTCCTCATTTAAATCTTTTAGGCATCTCTTTGATCTGCTGTCATCTACTATATGAAATAAAAATTTAACATGAGCCCTGGCTATGTAACCTCTGATGCAATTGATAATAACTTTCTCCCAGACTTTTGTTAGAGGAAAACTTGCAATTTTGATGGAGAATATACAAAGTCATGTAGCATTAAATCGAAAGTGAGAGGAGTATAACTGGGTACCAGATAATTTTCAGGGAAGCCTGATGAAATGCTGGGGGGGGAGGGGGGGGATAACCTTGTGATGAGCTGATATCCCATCTAGGGGGGGAGTGGTGAAACTCCTAGTTGCTTCATGCTAAGGAAGCCAGAATAATCTCCCAGTAGTTGGGTCACTTTGCTTGCAAACAGACTTTATATTTACTCTTTTTTATCAAAAGTGGCATTAAGGGCTTTTTTCTTCACATCCCTACAATAGACAGATGCCTTCAGTGGAGAGTTGCATCCTACATTTGTAACATTACACAAGATAAAGTTCAGTTTAATTCACTTCTTAGAGTTAAATGTACCTTCAGTGATGTTTACTTCTTCCTGTGGATCAGCTTTTTTGATCAACTTCAAAAACCTGGGATTGGAAAATAATATTAACGGTTTTGATACATGCCACAGAACACAATGTACTGCACTGAATGATACCATGAGAAATTGATTATCCTGATAAAATGTAAAATTCATCTCTTTTAACTCTTAAATTTTCAGCAGTGATTAAGTCTGTAACTTAATAATGTCCATATGCTATCCAGTAAATATTAGAATACACGGTACTAAAACTTATCCAGAAGTTGCTTTCTTGATCTAATTATTTAAACAAAGTTTAGCCATTATTTCACAAGACCTCATCCTAAATAATCTTCAGTTTAGCTGGAACTTTCATCTGAGCATTTGTTTTTGTGAACATTGTCAAGAGGGCCAAAAGCTAACAGTAGATGGAGATGACAATTTAATAAAATCAACAACCCTGTTATAGAGAAAGCCTTGGATCCACTGAATGTGTGAAACCATGGTTTGGGTTAGATCTCTAAAAATAACCTGTCCTTAGGGTCATAACCCTATAAATTTAATTTCAGTGGTAAAGAATTTTATAAGGTAAATTTGTTTTCTCTTTGCCTTTTCTTTAAAAATGATATAAAAAAAGTAATTTGCCACTTGATAATCATTAAATCAGAAGCCCAAGTTTATCTACCTGCTTATCGTCCATGCTGCCTTTAGTCTTCTTTTCACATGGAGAGCTGAAAATTACAAAAATATTAGAAGTTTGACACTGGCCTATCAGCATTCAATAGGAAGTTCAGATTAGGTCTTGACGCTTGGTCTTATTTTTAGCAGTCTGGAACTTGATTTTAGGAACACATACAACAAAATGGGTATGTTAAGGAGGTGTAATGAGTGGGAACCTGTTTCTGGAAGATCCTGGTAACTTAAGAGGCCTGTACAGCTGTCTGTTTCATTCAAGATGAGGGTTTCAAAAGTTGTGAAAATTATACAATACAACTATCAACAAAATATTAAAAATGAACTGGTTAGGGTTGTTAGAATCTGCTTCTCTATTGGTGTTAAATATTGACTGTAAAATATGGTTTGGGGCCTGTTAAGTTACTGGGACAGTAATTCAAGAAACAGGCCCCCCAACTTAAGATATGAAGATGCCCCTACACCTTTGGGGAAAATGTGTATTTGACCCTTGGAAGAAAGATGATAGTCTTCATGCAAAATCATAAAATAATAAAAAACTGGGGTATGATCTTGATCCCACTTAAGAGTTACAGACAAAATAGTATCTGCTAAGGAAGCAAAAGAGGCAAGAGGTTGTTGTAATTTCTATGATCTCAACCCACACCACCCCCTTGAAATTTTTTTCGAGAGTATTTATTTCTCTGTCTAGTACCCTACACTCCTTTTCTAGGTCAAGTGACCCTACTCTCCATCATTACTACCCCTACTTCTGAGTGTTATGTACCCATACCTCACTCCTTCACTTAGTGATGCGGGCTTTTTCCGTTTGCTTCGCCTTCGCACGCTTCCATCGCTTGTTCCTTCCCCAAGGGAGCCCACTTCTTCAAAATCATTCTGGCAGACCTCATTAAAAACATACACAAGCTCCGAATCGTAAGCTGACAAACTCTGTCCTTCTTTCGTTTTAACGCCAGCACCTCCAAAGACAACAACATCACTATCGCATAGGACAGCAGAGCTACGCTTTGTTTTGTTGACTAGCAGCCCGTTCAGTCCTTTACAATTAATTCTGAATTTTCCATTGTTGAAATGAATTTCAGCGTGAACACGACTGATCATTAAAGGAGATATCACACTGTCAATAACAACATCTGAATATTCATTACTGCGTCCGAGACGAGTGACAGTCGGTTTTAGCAAAATTTTATCTGGTTGTAGAGATGGATCATAGCAATTCCCTTCGACCCTCTGCAGACAGAGCATTTTTCTCCTCTGTTTCAGTGTGCAAAAGCCTCTCATACCACTTCAAGATTCTTCTTGACTGTGTTCTTGAAGTACTCTCCAAGCGGCCATTTTAACAGTTCGACACGATATTCGGAAATTTTCGCACAAGATCGGACAAGCTCGGGTGTAGCTTTTCGTTGGCAAAATCAGGAATAAGGAAAAGGAAAACGGAAATTAGGAATGAAAGTGAAGTGATGTTTTGTTTTATTGCAGACCATTCTCACGCTTACATCGCTCCTCGGCTGGAAACACGCGAACTGTGTTGATCAGCATGCAAAGTTTTGTACTTTTAACTGAATTTAGACGTTTCGGAACCCAGTCTGTTCGGACAGTGTTTGCACAAAATAGGGAATTTTGCTCCTTGATGCTGTCGTTGTGCGCGTTTTGAAAGTTTGAATATACAGCAAATGTCGGTATAAATAGTAAATAAATTAGTTAATTCATCTAGTTGCGGTTCTTGTGCTGCCGTAGTAACTTTATATGGTATATACACACGGATATAAAAAACTGTATTCTCAAAGAGCACAATTCAACTAAGTGTCCTGAAACCAAATCTAAAGTGATGGCAACTGCTGATCATCGAGCACTTTTTAATTAAGTATAGAAAAACCTGAACCAAAATGGTCAAAAGTGACAATCAGAACAAAAGGTTACCATCATCATTAGCCAATGAGAACCCAGAGTAGAAACTGGCAACCTCCTTGAAGCGCGGGAAACGCGGGTGACCAAATTGTGTTTAGTTTTAGTTTTACATCTGATTGGTTAAGATTGTGACATACGTTTTCAGGACCAATCACACAACGAAGTAAATCAAAACCAAAACAATCCGGCATCACTTTTGATACTCAGTTGGAAACTGCTCTAACAAAAGAAATTAGCAAAAAACCAAAGATAACTCAAAGAAAAAAACTGGCAAAGAGCCTGAAGCGTTGGAAATATGTGAATGCTCTTACCTGACTGGTCGAAAGGGCGGCATAGGCTTTCGAAACCAATAACAGACTAAAGTTGATTTAAACCAATAGAATCATTGACTATTTTCGACAAAGTATTGCGGTACTTGTTAGGTCTGATATGTAGAGTTATTTTCTGTTGGTTATCCATGCATTCTCGTAGTTTATTTTCCGTCATCGTCACCCTTTGTTACAAAATCGAAACTGTCTGCAAGGAAAAGGGTTCGATGAATATTACAGTCTCTCTCCTTCACTGAAAAATATCTTTAAAAAAATATAATATCACTGCGTTCAAGCGCAAGCTAATACATCTCCACGTTGCACGAAATGTTTGCCTCGTCCCTGTACAAAAAAGAAAATCACACGAGACTGTTCATGACGTCTTTCATGACCTCTTTCCCGACTAAGCCCCATGTTACGATCAAGTGTTCCTTTTTAAGGGAAGGGGGAAGAACGAGAAAGAGCAATTGTAGTGCTTCCCTACCATCCCCTCCCTCCAAAAGAAACTGCCTGATTCAAGCTAAAGGAGTCCATGCTTCTCAGAGACTGGTAAAAGGTAGTAGCAAAAACTGGGTACCCGTTTCTAAGACTTGTCTTGTTTGAGGAAGGGTGTTTTAAAATGGATATTGATTCGTGGCTTATATGTATAAACTTTTGAATGGGAAAAACCCTTTTGCTTCTTTCCCCCTAACATGGGTCCCTCTTCAACCTCCTCAATGTGTGGCAGCATGATGGGATCATCAACAGGAGTACATCCCACCCCACCCCCAAGGCTCTTGGTTTCTACAATACTTCCCTGTTCAGAAATTTTTGCTAGCACATTCAGCTGACCAATAATGAGCTCCAGTGTCATGCTCAGTTGTGGGGGAATATCTCTTCTTTCTGGGGATGTGGTGAGGGGAGGCTGTGTAGCTAGAATACCTATCAAACCATCAGCCTCCCCGGTCCTCCCTGTTACCTCATCTAATTTGCTCTGTCTCTGAAGAATGAAAATTTGCAAGAAAACATTTTGGTCAACTTTGCTCTTAAACTGAACCAAGCTATGCGAAAGGGTTTCTCGTGAACGTCACATCTTAGCTTTCAACTGATGCTATCTGGCATGGTCAAAAAATAATTCACAATAGCCCACTTCATCCAAAGAAGAGTGTTTAGTACAAAAAAGAAAAAGAAAATTTATCTATTACTCATGCAGCCATTCTTGTTGCACAGTACTAAACTTTTGAAAACCAAACAAGAAAATTCATTCCCAATGCATCCAATAAGATATTTGTTTTAACAATGGTCAATGTTATACAAACTTAGAAGATAAGCACTGTAGAACAATTCATGAATACAGTGTAAAATATCCTATAATATCAGTAATTCAATCTATCAATTCACATTTTCATGATACTTAAAGGAACTTATTCATGAAAACTCCTCCATGTACAAAATAGCTAAATAGAAATGCTAACTTAATGCATTCAAAACAATCCTCAGTTATTACACGGTTTCTCATCACATATTAAATGTAATTCCTCCAAAAGCAACTAATTACTATGAAATTGTCATATTGTTTACAGCTTGATCATACAAGCTACTCTCAATGTGTTAATTAAAAAAGATTGATACAAAAGCATGCTCAATCTGATGAGGGAATTACCATCATTAAACTTAACTAAAAGTCTACCGAAATATGCTCACGGACTTAAACAACTTAAACATGATGAAAAAATGTAAAGTTGATAAGTAAAAATAATCAACAACAATTAACATTAATCAGTGCCACTGTAGATTTATTTGGCAGAAATGTGTTTTTTTGCCTTTACAATACTCCTACATCTTTAAGCCGTTACAAAGCTTAATCTCAATTGAAATCAATTTCGTGGTCGATCAAAACTAGAACAAAATTCTTGCATGTGATTGGTTATCACCAGCTCGATTTGAGCACCAATTGGACAGTGCAGGTGTCATGCCTGTAACTGGACAATTGAATGGAACAGTTGACATGTCATGCCTGAATAAGTGGACAGTGCGTGTCATATACATGCGCTGTTGTCGCGCATTTCGGCGACTGAACCGTGGTCTTTTCATGAAAACGTATAACCGATGTCTAGTTTCTTTCTTAAACTCGTGATTGACAAATGGGACTCCCCCTTCGCGGTCGTCCGATTTTTTCAATTACTTGTATGATTACAGACCAAATTGGACACCGCTCAGTCCTATTACTATATAATTAATTAAAAGTACAAACAATCACATTACTGAAGTGATTAGTCTACAATTCTTTGAACTCTCCTTGAAAAATTAGAGAGCAAGTTGCTGATTCTAGCCATTTTCTTTCGAATTCTCTTCCGACACGTGACATGTCACAACTTTCCGTAAATTAATAAAATAGCAAAACTTTAAGATATTCGCAAAAGGCTTGCTTACGAAGAATTGATGGTTACTTTCAAAAATGGAAATTCATTTCAGAATATAAACATCTTTCTTTCTGAAGTCTGTGACCAAAATTCGATCATCGAGCATTGTGGTAACACCCCAGGGCCATCCAAATTGAATATTAGTACTTGTCTTTCCAGTGAAAGTTCCTTCCAATGTAAACTGTTGAACTCGATTATTTTTCCCATCACATATGAGAACGTTATGTTTGTCAACACATAAGCCATGCGGCTGATTTAATTGTCCATCACCGTTTCCTTTTTCTCCAAACTTGTACAAAAACTGTCCTCTCTCATCAAACACTTTCACACAGTTATTATTCTTGTCAGTTACAATGAACTTTTCCTCGTAACAAACGCAGCTGAGTGGATGATCCAGCCTTCCTGGGCCGCTGTCTCCAAACTTAAACACAGGTTCACCATCCATGGTAAACACTTGAATTCTGCTGTTATTAAAATCCGCTACAACGATAAAACATCCATCACTGGTTGTACAAACACTTGCAGGATTCTTAAACTTTCCATCTCCACTTCCCCGTTTTCCAAAGCTTTTCACAAAGTTCCCTGTCTGAACATTCAACTGCTGTATTCGGTGATTACCTTCATCTGCCACCAGAATCTCGTCATCGTTTAGGAACGTGACGCCGTCTGGTTTGTTTAATTGTCCATCCTTGTCTCCATAAGAACCAAGTTTTAGCACAAACTTTCCTGTCTCGTTAAATACCAGGATACAGTGACCTCGATAATCAGCCACAGCAATAAAACCTTTACTGTTCACTGCAATACCGGCAGGAGTTTGAAGCATTTCTCCCTGAACGTCCAACTTGCCTATAACATTTAACTCTCGTGCATTGACCAGAATAGAAAATGGACTCTTGGCAAGTTTCTGTCCATTTATCTTTACTTCTATTTTATAAGTACCTGGTACTTTCGCTACAAATTTTGCTTGGAAATTTCCATCTTCTTTTTCACTCTTCACCAAACTCCTCACCTGATCCGCAGGGTCTATGTGTATTTCAACACGATCTGTGTGCTGAGTGTTTCTGATTTCTCCTTCGCTTGATTTGAGACAAATTAGTAGCTCTGCCTCTACACCAGCTTGGAAATTCTGATCCAGTCCTTCCACGGTCGATCCTTGCACATCTGTCTTGCTGAACTTCGTAAATAATCCCAGACTCAAACTCTCTGGTTCACATGTCGACACAAACTCCACACACGAGCTAACCGGAAGTGCAGGCATTGTGGTCTCGATGAGGTCTTTGATTCGTTCTTCTACATTTTTCTTGTTTTGCATTATGTCTGAACTTGAGCTTCTTTCAACCAGGTTGTTACTGAACTCAAATGCTTGGTCAAGTTGCTTTTCCAAAGAGACAACCGATGCTTTTCCAGAATGTAATTTCTCAATCCTTGACACGCGACTCTTCTCTAGGGCAGTAATGGCTTCACGTTGTAGTTGGCGAAGCTTTCCCATCATCTGTTCGGTTGCTTGGGAAACTTGGCGTTTAGCTGTGGTAATGTTCGTTTCCAACTCATGTTCCGTTTTCTCATATTCACGAATAACGCCTCGGCAGACCTCCTTCATCTCTTTGACCAGCTTTGCTCTGGCAATGATGTTTGCTTTTTCATCGTCCGCTGCCTTTTCAAGCGGAACAACATCGTGGCTCTTGTGATCAATGGCGATGCAAACCTGACACACGCAGCTTTGACAGCCCACACAAAAAAACTTTGTCACTTCTTTCTCGTGATACTTAACGGAGCAAAACGACTGCCGTTTCAACAACGCCTCGTAGTCTGTAGCTTGAAACTGTCGCACTGGTGTGACTTTGTGTCCTTGAAACAAAGTTTCTCGAAACACTTCGTGTGCTTTCACACAGTCTGGGCACATAAACTTCTCGCAATCAAAGCAGTAGTTGATCTCAGCGCTCTTCTTCTGGCATGTACTACAGCAGATTTCATCTCCCTCGCCGCTGCGTCGAACGGCGAGAAGACTTAACAAACTGTTGTGCAGAAAACTGCTTGGTAGATTATCAAAACGCTTTCCTTCAGGGATGCCAATTTGTGCCTGACACTCGGGGCATCGATAAAACCCTTGTTTTTGGCTCGTTAGTGCATGTCTCTCCAGGCATTCACAGCAGAACGTATGAAGACAAGCAATGGTCTTCGGTTTAGTGTAAGTATCCAAACAAATCGAACATGTTACATGCTCTTTGAGGTTTTTTAGAAGCGACTCCATCACGAATTGCTGAGAAAAATACAGCCCTGTTTTGTTTGAGATTCCGAGAAACTGAACTTGGATTATCATTCTATTTAAAGCAGCGAATCAGATCTCTGTCGGATCGCGTGATCTTCGCGCAGAGATTGACAGTTTTACATTGCAATTTTATCCACCTATTGTGAACTTTCTCTGTGACTGCGTAGTAAAATCGATTTCATAGCGTGACCGAATATGTCGCAGTAGCCACTGTATCACAAAAAACAACATGCTACGATGGTTTGGAAATAAACCATCAACCTCATTTTATCGTCATTACATTTACCGGCGTTTAGTGAGTTTGGGATTCCGAGAAACTTGTTTGACACCACACGAGTAATAGGCAGTATTCTATTAAAAGCAGCGAATTGGCTCTCTTCAGAAGAGATCTCGTGTTCTCCAGAGCGCCATTTGATAGCTTCAGTTTTGGATTTCAATGTTTCTAGGGAAGCGTGAGAAAGTAACAATAAACAGATGTCTGGTTTTCATGTGCTGTCACGAGAGATAAACGGAAAGGTAAAATCTACTTTCTTCTGAGAACGGAAACTAGCTTAAAGGTTATAACCTATTTTAATTCGTTTGTGTGTCGCATTTGGTGTGGATCGTGGATTAGGGAGGGTAAGGTAGGCATTAAGGGCCACGATTTTAGTTTTTAGTTATGCTAATAAGAAAATCATGCCTCAAAACTGCTGGAATCAGGAATATCGTCTTCACTTAAAAACTAAGATCCCAGTCGATTGAAAAATTCAGAATTGAAGTTTTTGCTGCAATGTCGAGGTAATAACTGCAAAGGATCCTCCACAAAAGCGCAACTTTGCAAACGGTAAGAAATCTTTCGGATTTATGGTTTGAAAACAATGATTGTCATGGCCTTGCAGCTCATGGGGTTTGTTCTCTCTCAGAGTGAAGGACTGCGTGGAAGCAGATATTTCCCATCTCGTCCAACATCTCTCCGTATCGCGACTATCCATTTTGTGAACAGATCTCTGTCTTCTGGGAACTTGTGGAAAGGTATTTTCAATCCACTCTCTTCGTAAACCTTCTCTGTACACTCTGAACACAGCAGTTTCGAGGCTGATTTTCTGATTAGCATAAGTAAACACTAAAACTGAGGCCCTCGATACCTCGATACCTCGTTCTCGAGGATTGAGGGTTGAGGACTGAGGATTATTGAGAGCTCTCACTATTCAAAGCTGCAGAAGGCCCTTTTGTTGAACGAATGTTTGTCAAATGTTGAAACTGTTTAAACGGGCCTTTAGAAAGCTTTCTGAAATTGGTCAAAAGTACTCTTTCTTTCTTAGGTGATATTTCTCAATTCCAGACTAGACCAATAAAAACTTTGGCTGATTTCCTCTGATAAGATGTCCGAAAGCATAGAAATATAAAAACATCATGCAATTTCCTTCCTAATTTCCTTCGCCGTCGTGACTTCAAATTTTTGTTTTCCTAGCGTGACAGCAGATTATGCAAATTAGTCTGTTGAGCAAACTCCGACCTTGACTGACCCCAACTGTTCTCAGTTAGTAGCGTCAAAAATCTTAGATTTGAACCATTTGAAAAGAAAAGATAGTCGGACAGAACTTTTAGAATACACAGATTGATACTCTAAACAGTTTAAACTGCTAAAATCTAGCAAATGATTCTGTCTCGTGACGAAAAAGGTGAACAAAACGTAACGAATATCACATTGTTAGCGTTCGGTCAACGTGTGAATAATTAACTCTTTTTTAAAAATTGGTTTCTGCTCTTTTATATTTGAGTTAACAGAGTTCAAACTAGTTCAAACCTGTATGAACATTTTAAACCAAACTACAGGATTTTATTTAGCGTAACCGGCGATACAGCACTATATTACGGGCAGTCCCCACTTTTCGGCAAAATCCGTCGCGCGAGTCGAAAAACATCAGTGAAGAAAAAATTAAAGTTAGTGCTCACTCCGAGGGCTCAGACCGGCGCGTGAACATCTTTATCTTTTTTTTTTTTTTTGTAGCTCTTACTAGTTTTTTTTCGACTTGCGCGACGGACTTCGCCCAAAAGGAAAAAAAAACGCTCGGCTGCAATTCTCCTCAGCCACACTATTTTCACTTCATTCTTGTGACCATGCAACTGTCAAACATCTGCCTTCCGGTTCAACAAATGTGAACGGAGTGAGAGAATGGGGGGAAGGGATAATGGCTGAAAAAAAGGGACTCAATTGAAAGGAGATGAAGGAGTCACCTTCTTAACTAAGCTTTTCTCTTTTCAAGAGTGACGGTGACAGCCTAACAGAGGGTGAAGCTGGTGTGGTCTCGCCCTCTGTTCATAGCTGTTTGAATAGAGTTCATGTTCTTTAAATACCCCGCGGCTCTTTCCTTTTCTAACGCTCTGAACGGTGCTTAAAGATACAATACAAAGTCTGAAAATGGCATAGAATCTGAAAGCCCATTATTTCTATGGACACTTTGATTTTTCCTTGCAGCCTACAAGGTTTTTGTGCAACACAAACCAACACATGCGCAATTTCTTCTCCTTACCATCTCCTCCCATAGCAAACTTAGGAAGGCTACTTGAAAGGTAGGCGCTATACTTTTACCTCCTTAAACGGAAAGTAATAGAAGCAGCGCATTCTGGGAAATTAACTTTGGGAAAGGGAAAATCAATGAAAAATCTAACTAAGGGTGTGGTCGTTATTAATCGATGGTGGGGAGAGGCGGGGGGAATATAGTGATGGGAATCAGCCCTCGCCAACAGAGTATTAAGGGGGTACTTAACATTTCCAGATAAGCCCTTTCTATATAGAAGGCAGGTTTATTAAATTAAGCCAGTAACAGGCATGGAAGCATGACAATGGTGTAAATAAAAAATTTTTTTGCGGCCTTATTTGTATCACAGTTCAGTTACTCTAAATGTAAATGGTAGGTTCCCTGAGCACTAGGCCCAGTCTCTACCGAGGTTTTGCCATTCGACACTACGTTAAACCTCGGCGCACATGTGTTTTCATGGCATGTTATTTTCGCCTTTATTTTTCGGATGAGGATCGTTTAACTAGACTTACATCGAAGAAAAAGAACATTACGGAACCATTACGGATATTATACCACTGTTCAAGGTTACGGAAAAGGACACTTGCTTGTTTTTAAGGATTTCTCATACTGTATTGTATTCGAGTGTGCTGAGCGTAGTTAATCGGATCGAATAAAACGTGGAATTGACACTGAATTGACGGCTGCTACACAAAATCTTTTTGACAACCCTGAGGAGGCATTACTTGGCTGTGGGTTAATACAAATTTATCCTCGAGTGTCGACAATACCTCTCTTTAGTGAGAGATATTATAAACTCGTATCCACCAGAGGACAAATAATGTTCTGTTTGGTCTAGATCTATAGTTACTGAATACGTATTTAAGCCAAAAACAATTTTAAAACACATAAGAACATTAAATACAGAGAACACCAGCACATAAAATCAGCTCACCAAAAAGCTACTTCAACCTCCGATTAAATGTAAAACAAGTTCTCATACCAACCATAGAGCAAAGGTAGGTATAAATAGTTTATTTACCTACTTGTAGTTCTGATCGATATTGCCTTAGTAACTTTATATGATATGTACACACAGATATAAAACACTGTATTCTCAAAAAGCGACTCAACTGAGTGTCCTACAACCAAATCCAAATTTATCACAATTGCCAATCGTCGAGCACTTTTCAATTAAGTATCGAATAACCAAATCCAAAGTGATGACAACTGCCAATCAGAAAAAAGGTTACCATGATTATTAGCCAATGAGAACACAGAGTAGAAACAGGCAACCTCCTTAAAGCGCGGGAAAACGCGAGTGACCAAGTCGTAGTTGGTTTTAGTTTTACATTTGATTGGTTGAGATTGTGACGCGAGTTTCCTGGACCAATCACATAACGAAGTAAAGCAAAACCAAAGCAATCCAGCATCACTTTTGATACTCAGTTGGAAACTGCTCTAATAAAGGAAATATAACAAAATGCCAAAGATAACTCAAAGAAAAGCCTGAAGTGCTGGATATACGAATGGCCCTACTCCACACTCGATCATGATGAGGCTCGTACCTGATTGGTCAAGGGGGCGGTATAGGCTCGCTAAACCAATAACAGTTAGATAGATAGATAGTTTATTATCAAGAACCTTGCAGCCACAGGCTGAATTACGTTTGATTTACAATAAAATGTATACTACAAAAAATACATGGCTAAGAAGAACTAATTAAAAAGACAAAAATATATAATTAAGAGAAAAACAATATTACATCATTGCTTTATGGACATAGTGATGGATAAAACTATTTCGAGTACGAATGGTGTGGAGGCGCCGTGTAGTAAAAGAGTGCTGACTCCTTAAATTGACTTCGCACTCATTCTTGGGAGGTAGTAAGCTATAGAGCTTGTGCGAGGGATTAGACAGGATGGAATTAAAAAGCTTATCACATAAGAACTCGCGGCGGTTGTGTAAGGGAACTAGACCAGTCAAAAGAAGCGCCTCATTGTAACAGACTAAAGTCAAGCTAAACCAATGCCCATGACTATATCCATGACTATTTTCGACACTCAATTGAAAGTTTCTTTCATAGTTTACAATATTACCTTACAAAGACTAGTTTTAAAAGAATTCTGAACATGTCTAATGATCAAGTCTCTTTATACTGACGCCGCATTGCGCTACTTGTTAGGTCTGGTCTGTAGAGTTATTTTCTGTTGTTTATCCAGCCATTCTCGTAGTTTATTCTCAGTCATCGTCAGCCTTTGTTCCAAAATTGAAACCGTCTGCAACAAAAGGTCGCGTAACGAATATAAGAGTCTCTCCCTTACAGTAAAAAAATATCTTGCGTTTCAGCATAAGCTAATACATCTCCATGTTGCATGAAATCTTTGCCTCGTCTCTGTACAATAAAAACCTCATATTAGACTGTTCATGACCTTTTTCCCGACGAGGGCCACGGACTTGATCACCAGTCGCTGTTTCAGAAATGAGCTCCATCTTGCGATCAGGTATTCCTTTTTCCAGGGGGAGGGGGGAGAGAGAAAGAGCAACTGTGGTGCTTCCATACCATCCCCCTCCCTCCCCCCCTCCCCCCCTCCCCAAACAAAGAAGAAGACTGCCTGATTCAGGCTAAATGAATCTATGCTTCTCAAAGGCTGGTAAAAGGAACTAGCAAAAATTGAGTACATGAAAGCTGTGTCCCCCGTTTCTAAGTCTTGTGTCTTGTTAAAGGAAGGGTGTTTTAAAATGGATATTGATTATTGTTGATACGAGTAAGCTTTTCATCGGGCCACACCTTTTGCCCCTTTCCTCCTAACATGGGTCCCTCTTCAACCCCTGGTATTCTCCCCTATGAATGGCAGCGTGGTGGGGTCATTAACAGGAGTGTATCCCCTGTCCCCACCCCCCAAGGCTCTTGGTTACCAAAACAATTCCCTGTTCACAATTTTTTTTCCGCAACTAACCTGTGTGAGCACATCCAGCTGGCCAACAATGTGCTCCAGAGTATGCTCAACTGTGGAGAAATATCTATTCTTTCCAGGGGTGTGGTGAGGGGAGTCAGTCTCCCCATTCCTTCCTGCTACTTCATCTAATTTGCTCTGTCTCTGAAGAATGAGAATTTGCAAGACAACATCTTGGTTAACTTGGCTCTTAAACTAAACCAAGTAAGGTGGAAGGGTTTCTCATGAACTTTACATCTTAGCTATCAACTGATGCAATCTGGCAAAGTCAAAAAAATAATCCTAAATAGCCTACTTCAGCCAAAGATGAGATTTTAATACAACAAAAAAGATAACTTACCATTACTCATGCAGCCATTCTTGTTGAAGAGTACCACACTTTTGCAAATCAAACAAGTAAAATTTATTCACAATGCATTCAGTAAGATATCATTTCAACAATGGTCAACACTATTTGAACCTAAAGGAGAACTGTACTCAGTTCATGAGTACAGTGAAAAGTATCCTATAATATCAGTAATTCATTCAATCAATTTATATTTCATACTATTTAAAGGAACTTGTTCATGAAAACTCCTGCCTGCATGGAATACCTAAATAGCAATTGCAACTTGATGCAATCAAAACACTCCTCAGTCTATAGACGGTTTCTAAATACATATCAAATGCAATTCCTGCAAAAGCAAATAAGGTGGGTAGATGCTATACTTTAATCTCCTTAAATGGAAACTAATAAAAGCGGTGCATTCAGGGCAATTGAAGTTTGGGAAAGTAAAAATCACTGAAAAATCTTACTAAGGTGACAAATGTTATTTATCAATGGGGTTGGATATAGAGGGGGGGAATCAGCTGTCTCCAAAAGAGTTTCAAGCAGCTCACAAAAGGAGGCACACCAACAACTGACAGTCTTAAATGCAACCATTGCAGTAGACTGTGCTGCTCACATGCTGAACTTGCAGTGCATCAATGCCTCTAAAGCACTTAACTGTTTCTCAGTCAACATCACCTGCAATGGACTGCCGATGATGATTAAAGTGGACTATAGTAAATTGACTGCTAATTGAGAAGAGGGATAAAAAAATATCGCTCTCATCTTGATCACTCTCATTTTCTTGCCCCTCAGCCAGTTTGTTTGTTTTCATCTGGTTGGTCTATGAGATTTTTTAGGTTTTGGTTTTACATCCCCCCCCCCCTTGTCCCCAGATGGGATGTCAGTCCATTGCAGGTTACCCCCCAGCATTTCATCAGGTTTCCTTGACAGCAGCATCCATATATAATCCTGGGTGGAGAGGGGCCCTGTGAAAGTAAAGTGTCTCACCCAAGAACACAACACAGCAACATGTCCAAGTCTTGAACTCAGAGCTCTAGACCTTTACCCCTCACTCCCTAACATTAGCATACATATTCTCCCTACTACTCTCTAAACATTTCCTTAGGTGCTGACAAGGAGAATTTGATTAACAATCAAGAGGGTTTTTTAGTTTGTGATCATTTCCTACTTTCTCATGACCTTAATGTTTGATTCAGGGGTGATATTGAAAGGAGAAATTAGATGCTAGTCACTCTTAAGAGAACAGGTTAAGCTGCCATCTCATATTTAATCTTCTTATTTAATCTTATAATTTCCTATTTGATGAATTCACAGCTTGTCCAGACTTACCTTGGGAGCAGCCTCTTCAGGTGCAGTCCTTAGAGGGGGTCATGAGTATGGGGTGTGGGTACAGATGGGGATGCTGCTCTTTTTCTGTGGGAGTGTAGCACTGAAAGCATCACAAAAAGCTATTTAACACACTACCAGTCACATGTAGGAGGCTTAACCCTTTCACTCCCACAAGTGACCAAGACGGAATTTCTCCTTACAATATCAATATAATATCAAGCAGGGAAGTGACAAGAATAGAGAAGAATGTCAATCATAGGATTATTAGTTGATCCAATACCAAATTCTCTGACCTAACATCATAAGAATTGTATGGCGTATAGTAAGGAGAATTACTAATTAGATCTTGGGAGTGAAAGGGTTAAGCAGCTAAAAAATTAAAAACAAACAAACAAGAACAATCTTGACGACAAAAACATCTGATATGTTTCAGAGAATTGACGAAAAAAATAATAAATGCAATTTTCTATAGACAAAAGTGAAATGACATGAAAAAGCAATACTGGTAAATTTGATTTTGCTTTTTTATTCTTTTGTACACAGCAGTTCACAAAGAATCTTACACATGCAAACATCACTTGTCAGAAAATATCACACACTCAAGTCAATAGTGCTTTTCATGTGCACTGATTCCTTTGTTCAGAAGAGATCAGCAAGTACTATTCACTGCCAAGCAGGTGAAGAGACAAAATTAATTTCAACCATTTTTCGTTATATTGACAGAAATGAACTAATTTTTTTTGGTTTCTGTATGGTATATATCAAAACAATTATTCACCAAAGTGTTGGTGAATATTGGTGGATATTAACTGAGCCACAAAATGGCAAGGTAAATATCCACCATTGTTCACCTCCACTGAGGTGAAATACAATTGTTAATTATTTGTTTTAATTATGTTAGAAAGACAAGAAAAATGTTATAGGAATGATATGTTCAGTTCATAAGAATTTGTTTATTAAAAGATCAAATACAAAACTTAACTGCAACAACAAAAGTGGAAGGTTTTTTTTCAAATCACTGCTCACCTGAATTTTCAGCTGCCTTTCTTCAAGTTCCTCTGGAGAAAGAACTTCTTCTGCTTCTTTGCTTATTGTATTGTCTAGCACCTGGAAGGTCAAACAGAAAGCTTAGCACTTACTCATTATCATGATTACAATTAAATTCTTGTCTCTGATATGCAAAACACAGGACATGTCACAGAAATGAAAAAAAAATTGTTTACATGCAAATAAGAATTGAGTCATTGAGTAAGTTTATAGAGCAGTTCACTGATAAGAGCACAAAAATATGCATGTTAAACTTGTAGAAAATGCATCTAGACCTGACACAGACTGGTCTTGACAGACAAGCAAATACATCTCAAGTACAGTGTTTAAAATCCACCCCTATTCTAGGATGTCACAATCTGTCAAAACATGACCCTTAAATAATGTGAGAAAGTCTTATAGAATACAATTCACCTTAACTTTCACTAACTGCACAAGCAAAATTGAAGTGGAGAGAAAAAAAAAGCCTTAAATGACTTGTGATGAACTAAAAGATTTTCCTTCCACATTGTTTTGTATTACCTCACAAAAAAGAAAGAAGAAGTTGGTGTTCCATAAAAAATAACCTTTAATTAAAAGGCTCTTTTCTAATCACACATTAAGGTCATGAAAATACAGGAAATAATCACTGACTAAAGAAGCCCTTCTGATTGTTCAACAATTTCTCCTTGTCAGCACTTTAGGAAATGTAGAGCAAACAGTATGGAGAATATGCATACTGATGTTAGGGTGTAAAGGATTCACTCACCTTCACTGGTACAGCAGACTTGAGTTGAGCCTTTGCTCTACAGTTTGGACAGTCTTTTGAATGACTAAGTAGAAAACAAGAAAAATAACTTCAATACTTTTTGCCCCATTGACATGTCATTTTATTCTTAGCATTCTTTCAATTATATCAATCAATATAATCACATTAGTAAATCAAACTGAAATAAAATTCTCAAATGTGATTGGTTAGAAGCTCAATTTAAGAACCAATAGGATAGAGTCCACACATTATGCCTTTGCAATTCAAGATTACACAAGTTTTTATGAAATAATGACTCTGTTTGACCTATGACTATTTTGTTGTTTCTGAATCAAAACATTCTACTATTGTGTGTGGTTGAATAATGTGCTGTCAAATCATTTCAAATGACCAAACAGATTTACCTTAAACCTTTACACCCTAACATCACTGTGCATATTCTCCATACGTTTCTCTATACATTCCCAAAGGTGCTGACAAGGAGAATTTGTTTCACAATCAAGGACTTCTTAAGTTGCTGGTTGTTTCTATTACTCTCACAACTTTACTGTGTGGTTTAAGGGTGATATTGTAAGGAGAAATTAGATGCTAATCACTCTTAGGGGTTAAAAGGTTACAGGTTAAGATAACTTTAGAACTGAAAAAATGCTCTGTGATATGTCTCACCAAAGCCAGTCCCTGATACAACCAAAACAGAAAGTGTGTGAGCAAGGCAAAGTGTGTGCCAATACCATCAGTTCATGACAGATACAACAAAGTAGCTCCTCATTTAAATCTTTCAAGCACTTCTTTGATCTGCTGTCATCTACTAAACGAAATAAAAATTTAACATGAGCCCTGGCTATGTAACCATTAATGCAATTGATAATAATTTTCTCCCAGACTTTTGTTGGAGGAATACTTGCAATTTTGATGGAGAATATACAAAGTCATGTAGCATTAAATTGAAAGTGAGAGGAGTATAACTGGGTACCAGATAATTTTCAGGGAAGCCTGAAGAAATGCTGGGGGGGTAACCTTGTGATGAGCTGATATCCCATCTAGGGGGGGGAGTGGTGAAACTCCTAGTTGCTTCATGCTAAGGAAGCCAGAATAATCTCCCAGTAGTTGGGTCACTTTGCTTGCAAACAGACTTTATTTACTCTTTTTTATCAAAAGTGGCATTAAGGGCTTTTTTCTTCACATCAATACAATAGACAGATGCCTTCAGTGGAGAGTTGCATCCTACATTTGTAACATTACATAAGATAAATTTCAGTTTAATTCACTTCTTGGAGTTAAATATACCTTCACTGATGTTTACTTCTTCCTGTGGATCAGCTTTTTGATCAACTTCAAAAACCTGGGATTGGAAAATAATATTAATGGTTTTGATACATGCCACAGAACACAGTGTACTACACTGAATGATACCCTGAGAAATTGATTATCCTGATAAAATGTAAAATTCATCTCTTTTAACTCTTGGATTTTCAGAAGTGATTAAGTCTGTAACTTAATAATGTCCATATGCTACCAGGTAAATATTAGAATTACATGGTACTAAAACTTATCTATAGAAGTTGCTTTCTTGATCTAATTATTTAAACAAAGTTTAGCCATTATTTCACAAGACCTCATCCTAAATAATATTCAATTTACTATAGCTGGAACTTTCATCTGAACATTTATTTTTGTGAACATTGTCAAGAGGGCCAAAAGCTAACAGTAGATATAGATGACAATTTAATAAAATCAACAACCCTGTTATAGAGAAAGCCTTGAATCCACTGAATGTGTAAAACCATGGTTTGGGTTAGATCTCTGAAAATAACCTGTCCTTGGGGTCATAACCCTATAAATTTAATTTCAGTGGTAAAGATATAAGGTAAATTTGTTTTCTCTTTGCCTTTTCTTTAAAAATGATATAAAAAAATAGTAATTTGCCGCTTGATAATCATTAAATCAGAAGCCCAAGTTTATCTACCTGTTTCTCTTCCATGTTGCCTTAGTCTTCTTTTCACATGGAGAGCTGAAAATTTCAAAAATATTAGAAGTTTGACAGGCTTATCAGCATTCAATAGGAAGTTCAGATTAGGTCTTGACACTTGGTCTTACTTGTAGCAGACTGGAACTTGATTTTAGGAACACATACAACAAAATGGTTATGTTAAGGAGGTGAAATGAGTGGGAACCTGTTTCTGGAAGATCCTGGTAACTTAAGAGGCCTGTACAGCTGTCTGTTTTCATTCAAGGTGAGGGTTTCAAAAGTTGTGAAAATTATACAATACAACTATCAACAAAATATTAAAAATGAACTGGTTAGGGTTGTTAGAATCTGCTTCTCTATTGGCTTTAAATATTGACTTTAAAATATGGTTTGGGGCCTGTTAAGTTACTGGGACAGTAATTCAAGAAACAGGCCCCCCAACTTAAGATATGAAGATGCCCCTACACCTTTGGGGAAAATGTGTATTTGACCCTTGGAAGAAAGATGATAGTCTTCATGCAAAATCACAAAATAATAAAAAACTGGGGTATGATCTTGATCCTGCTTAAGAGTTACAGACAAAATAGTATCTGCTAAGGAAGCGAAAGAGACAAGAGGTTGTTGTAATTTCTATGATCTCAACCCACACCACCCCCTTGAAATTTTTTTCCAGAGTATTTATTTCTCTGTCTAGTACCCTACACTCCTTTTCTAGGTCAAGTGACCCTGCTCTCCATCATTACTACCCCTACTTCTGAGTGTTATGTACCCATACCTCACTCCTTCACTTAGTGATGCGGGCTTTTTCCGTTTGCTTCGCCTTCGCACGCTTCCATCGCTAATGTTCCTTCCCCAAGGGAGCCCACTTCTTCAGAATCATTCTGGCAGACCTCATTAAAAACATACACAAGCTCCGAATCGTAAGCTGACAAACTCTGTCCTTCTTTCGTTTTAACGCCAGCACCTCCAAAGACAACAACATCACCATCGCATAGGACAGCAGAGCTACGCTTTGTTTTGTTGACTAGCAGCCCGTTCAGTCCTTTACAATCAATTCTGAGTTTTCCATTGCTGAAATGAAGTTTAGCGTGAACACGACTGATCATTAAAGGAGATATCACACTGTCAATAACAACATCTGAATATTCATTACTGCGTCCGAGACGAGTGACAGTCGGTTTTAGCAAAATTTTTTCTGGTTGTAGAGATGGATCATAGCAATTCCCTTCGACCCACTGCAGACAGAGCATTTTTCTCCTCTGTTTCAGTGTGCAAAAGCCTCTTATACCACTTCAAGATTCTTCCAGTGTTCTTGAAGTACTCTCCAAGCGGCCATTTTAACAGTACGACACGATATTCGGAAATCTTTCGCACAAGATCGGACAAACTCGGGTGTAGCTTTTCGTTGGCAAAATCAGGAATAAGGAAAAGGAAAACGGAAATCAGGAATGAAAGGGAAGTGATGTTTTGTTTTATTGCGGACCATTCTCACGCTTACATCGCTCCTCGACTGGAAACACGCGAACTGTGTTGATCAGCATGCAAAGTTTTGAACTTTTAACTGAATTTAGACGTTTCGGAACTCAGTCTGTTCGGACAGTGTTTGCACAAAATAGGGAATTTTGCTCCTTGATGCTGTCGTTGTGCGCGTTTTGAAAGTTTGAATATACAGCAAATGTCGGTATAAATAGTAAATAAATTGGTTAATTCATCTAGTTGCGGTTCTTGTGCTGCCGTAGTAACTTTATATGGTATGAAAACAATCCAGCATCACTTTTGATTCTCAGTTGGAAACTGCTCTAACAAAAGAAATTAGCAAAAAACCAAAGATAACTCAAAGAAAAAAACTGGCAAAGAGCCTGAAGCGTTGGAAATATGTGAATGCTCTTTCCTGGTCAAAAGGGCGGCACAGCTTTTCTAAACCAATAACAGACTAAAGTTAATTTAAACCAATAGAATCATTGACTATTTTCGACAAAGTATTGCGGTACTTGTTAGGTCTGATATGTAGAGTTATTTTCTGCTGGTTATCCATGCATTCTCGTGGTTTATTTTCCGTCATCGTCACCCTTTGTTACAAAATCGAAACTGTCTGCAAGGAAAAGGGTTCGATGAAAAATAAAGTCTCTCCCCTTCACTGAAAAATGTCTTTAAAAAAATAAAATATCACTGCGTTCAAGCGTAAGCTAATACATCTCCACGTTGCACGAAATGTTTGCCTCGTCTCTGTACGAAAAAAAATCATACAAGACTGTTCATGACGTCTTTCATGACCTCTTTCCCGACTAAGCCCCATGCTACGATCAAGTGTTCCTTTTTAAGGGAAGGGGGAAGAACGAGAAAGAGCAATTGTAGTGCTTCCCTACCATCCCCTCCCTCCAAAAGAAACTGCCTGATTCAAGCTAAAGGAGTCCATGCTTCTCAGAGACTGGTAAAAGATAGTAGCAAAAACTGGGTACCCAAAAGCCGTGCCCCCCGTTTCTAAGACTTGTCTTGTTTGAGGAAGGGTGTTTTAAAATGGATATTGATTCGTGGCTTATATGTGTAAACTTTTGAATGGGACAAACTCTTTTGCTTCTTTCCCCCTAACATGGGTCCCTCTTCAACCTCCTCAATGTGTGGCAGCATGATGGGATCATCAACAGGAGTACATCCCAGCCCACCCCCAAGGTTCTTGGTTTCTACAATACTTCCCTGTTCAGAAATGTTTGCGCACCAAAAATGTGCTAGCACATCCAGCTGGCCGACAATGAGCTCCAGTGTCATGCTCAGTTGTGAGGGAATATCTCTTCTTTCTAGGGGTGTGGCGAGGGGAGGCTGTGTAGCTGGAATGCCTCCCAAACCATCAGCCTCCCTGGTCCTCCCTTTTACCTCATCTAATTTTTGCTCTGTCTCTGAAGAATGAAAATTTGCAAGAAAACATTTTGGTTAACTTTGCTCTTAAACTGAACCAAGCTATGCGAAAGGGTTTCTCGTGAACTTCACATCTTAGCTCTCAACTGATGCTGGCACAGTCAAAAAATAATTCACAATAGCCCACTTCATCCAAAGAAGAGTTTTTAGTACAAAGAAAAAAAAGAAAATTTATCTATTACTCATGCAGCCATTCTTGTTGCACAGTAATACACTTTTGAAAATCAAACAAGTAAATTCTTTCCCAATGCATCCAATAAGATATTTGTTTTAACAATGGTCAATGTTATACAAACTTAAAGGATAAGCACTGTAGAACAATTCATGAATACAGTAGAAAATATCCTATAATATCAGTAATTCATTCAATCAATTTACATTTTCATAATACTTAAAGGAACTTATTCATGAAAACTCCTCCATGTATAAAGTATCTAAATATAAATGCTAACTTAATGCATCAAAAACACTCCTCAGTTATTACACGGTTTCTCATCACATATTAAATGTAATTCCTCCAAAAGCAACTAAGTACTATGAAATTGTCAAATTGTTTACAGCTTAATCATACAAGCTACTCTCAATGTGTTAATTAAAAAAAATTGATACAAAAGCATGCTCAATCTGATGAGAAAATTACCATCATTAAACTTAACTAAAAGTCTACCGAAATATGCTCACGGAAAGATCGACTTAAACATGATGAAAAAAGTTGATAAGTAAAAATTATCAACAACAATTAACATTAATCAGTGCCACTGTAGATTTATTTGGCAGAAATGTGATTTTTTTGCCTTTACAATACTCCTACATCTTTAAGCGGTTACAAAGCTTAATCTCGTTTGAAATCAATTTCGTGGTCGATCAAAACTAGAACAAAATTCTTGCATGTGATTGGTTATCACCAGCTCGATTTGAGCACCAATTGGACAGTGCAGGTGTCATCCATGTAACTGGACAATTGAATAGAACAGTTGACATGTCATGCCTGTGTAAGTGGACAGTGCGTGTCATATGCATGCGCTGTTGTCGCGCATTTCGGCAACTGAACCTTTCTTCTGATCTTTTCATGAAAATGTATAACCGATTTCTAGTTTCTTTCTTAAACTCGTGATTGAAAAATGGGACTCCCCCTTCGCGGTCCTCCGATTTTTTCAATTACTCGTATGATTACAGACCGAATTGGACTCCACTCAGTCCTATTACTATAATTTAATAAAAGCTCACACAATCACATTCCTGAAGTGATGAATCAACAATTCTTTGAAAGTGTCCTTGAAAAAATTAGAAGGCAAGTTGCTGATTCTAGCCATTTTCTTTAAAGTTCTCTTGTGACACGTGACATGTCACAGTTTTCCGTAAATTAGTAAAACAATAAAACTTACAGATATTCGCAAAAGGTTTGCTTACGAAGAATTGATAGTTACTTTCAAAAATGGGCATTCATTTCAGAATGTAAACTTCTTTCTTTCTGAAGTCTGTGACCAAAATTCGATCATCGAGCATTGTGGTAACACCCCAGGGCCATCCAAATTGATTATTAGTACTTGTCTTTCCAGTGAAAGTTCCTTCCAATATAAACTGTTGAACTCGATTATTTTCCCCATCACATATGAAAACGTTATTATGTTTGTCAACACATAAGCCATACGGCCGATATAACTGTCCATTACAGTTTCCTTTTTCTCCAAACTTGTACAAAAACTGTCCTCTCTCATCAAACACTTTCACACAGTTATTATCGCGGTCAGTTACAATGACCTTTTCCTCGTAACAAACGCAGCTGAGTGGATGATCCAGCCTTTCTGGACCGCTGTTTCCAAACTCAAACACAGGTTCACCATCCATTGTAAACAACTGAATTCTGCTGTTATTTAAATCCGCTACAACGATAAAACGTCCATCACTTGTAATACAAACACTTGCAGGATTCTTAAACTCTCCATCTCCACTTCCCTTTTTTCCAAAGCTTTTCACAAAGTTCCCTGTCTGTACATTCAATTGCTGTATTCGGTGATTAAATTGATCCGCCACCAGAATCTCGTCATCGTTTAGGAACGTGACGTCGTCTGGTCTGTTTAACTGTCCTTCCTTGTCTCCATAAGAACCAAGTTTTCGCACAAACTTTCCTGTCTCATCAAATACTAGGATACAGTGACCTTGATAATCAGCCACAGCAATAACACCTTTACTGTTCACTGCAATGCCGGCAGGACCTTGCAGCATTTCTCCATGTAAGTCTAACTTGCCTATAACATTTAACTCTCGTGCTTTGACCAGAATAGAAAATGGACTCTTGGCAAGTTTCTGTCCATTTATCTTTACTTCTATTTTATATGTACCTGGTACTTTCGTTATAAATTTGGCTTGGAAATTTCCATCTTCTTTTTCACTCGTGACCAAGCTCCTCACCTGATCCGCAGGGTCTATGTGTATTTCAACGCGATCTGTGTGCTGAGTGTTTCTGATTTCTCCTTCGCTTGATTTGAGACAAATTAATAGCTCTGCCTCTTCACCAGCTTGTAAATTCTGATCCAGTCCTTCCACGGCCGATCCTTGCACATCAGTTTCGCAGAATTTCGTAAATCCCAGACTAAAACTCTCTGGTTTACATGTCGTCACAAATTCTACAAACGAACTAACCGGAAGTGCTGGCATTGTGGTCTTGATGAGGTCTTCGATTCGTTCTTCAACATTTTTCTTGTTTTGCATTATGTCTGAACTTGAGCTTCTCTCAACCAGGTTGTTACTGAACTCAAATGCTTGGTCAAGTTGCTTTTCAAAAGACACAACCGATGCTTTTCCAGAATGTAATTTCTCAATCCTTGACACGCGAGACTTCTCGAGGGCAGTAATGGCTTCACGCTCCAGTTGGCGAAGCTTTCCCATCATCTGTTCGGTTGCTTGAGAGACTTGGCGTTTAGCTATGGTAATATTTGTTTCCAACTCATGTTCCGTGTTCTCAAATTCACGAATAACATCTCGGCAGACCTCTTTCTTCTCTTTTACGAGCTCAGCTCGGGCAATGATGTTTGCTTTTTCATCGTCCGCTGCCTTTTCAAGCGGAACAACATCGTGGCTTTTGTGATCAGTGGCGATGCAAACTTGACATACACACCTTTGACAGTCAACGCAAAAAAAGCGAATCACATCTTTTTTGTGGTAATTCTCTGAGCAAAATGACTGCCTTTTCAACAAGGCCTCGTATTCTGAAGCTTGAAACTGTCGCACTGGTGTGACTTTGTGTCCCTCAAACATAGTTTCTCGAAACACTTCGTGTGCTTTCACACAGTCAGGGCACATAAACTTCTCGCAATCAAAGCAGTAGTTGATCTCAGCGCTCTTCTTCTGGCATGTACTACAGCTGATCTCATTTCCTTCGCCACTGCGTCGAACTGCAAGAAGACTCAACAAACTGTTGTGCAGAAAACTGCTCGGCAGATTATCAAAACGCTTTCCTTCAGGGATGCCAATTTGTGCCTGACACTCGGGGCATGGATAAAACCCTTGTTTTTGTCTCGCTAGTGCATGTCTCTCCAGGCATTCACAGCAGAACGTATGAAGACAAGCAATGGTCTTGGGTTTGGTGTAAGTATCCAAACAAATCGAACATGTTACGTGCTCTTTGAGGTTTTTTAGAAGCGACTCCATCACGAATTGCTGAGAAAAACACAGCCCTGTTTTGTTTGAGATTCTGAGAAACTGAACTTGTATTAGCATTCTATTTAAAGCAGCGAATCAGATCTCTGTAGGATCGCGTGATCTTCGCGCAGAGATTGACAGTTTTACATTGGAATTTTATCCACCTTTTGTCTACTTTCTCTGTCACTGCGTAGTAAAATCGATTTCATAGCGTGACGGAATGTGTCGCTCTACCCGCTGTATCATGAAAAACAACATGCTACGAAGGTTTGGAAATAAATCATCTACCTCATTTTATCATCGCTACATTTACCACCGTTTAGTGAGTTCGGGATTCCGAGAAACGTCTTTGACACCACACGAGAAATAATCAGTATTCTATGAAAAGAAGCGAATCGGATCTATTCAGAAGAGATCTTGTGTTCTCTAGAGCGGCATTTAATAGCTTCAGCTCTGGATTTCAATGTTTCTAAGGAAGTGTGAGAGAAACAATTAACGGATGTTTGGTTTTCATGTGCTGTGACGAGAGACTAACGAAAAGGTAAAATCTGCTTCCCTATATTAAGGGAAACTAGCTCTCTAAAGGTTGTAACCTATTTTGATTCGTTTGCGTATCGCATTTGGTGCGGCTCGTGGACCAAGATCAATGTTAAAGGAATTGCGCCCTTACCCCTCCCCTAACCCAAAAACAGTCAACGAATAACAAGTTGGGGTTAATGTTGGGTTAGGGGAGGGGTAGGTGCACAGTTGGTCACATAGACAACCAATTGTTGCAGTTATTGTGTCAAGTAAATTTAGGTGAAAGTTAAAGGGGGAAAAAAAAACGCTCAGTTGCGATTCTCCTCTGCCACACTATTTTCAATAAGTGGCAGTCTATGTAACAGCGGTCCAGGGCATTTTGCATCGGAGAAGAGTTTTGCCTCAAATTTTGCCCATTTACTATCTTTTTAAGTAAGTAAATAAAACCACATTGGTTTCTGGAAATACCTTTAAAAACAATTGAGACATCTCAATAATCAAAGCTGTAGAATTCCTCTTTTTGACCTCTTGCGACATCGAAAATTTGAATAGGTGACAAGCTTGCTCCTCGTAACACACTGCATGCTGCAAGAAATCGTTTGTATTCCTAACTTGTGTGCCGGATATCTAAAGGGTTGGGAAAGGATTTCAATTTTGATAGGTGTTTATTCAGAGGTTCGCCATAATTTATTTAAAGCACCTGTCAGAAAGCTTTCTGAAATTGGTTAAAGGTACTCTTTCTTACTTGGGTGATATTTCTCAAGTGCAGACCAGACCATTAAAAACTCCGGCTGATTCCATTAGTAAGAGGTTCGAAAGCATAGAAATACAAAAACATCTTGCATGTTCCTTCCTAATTTCCTCCGCCGTAGGGACTTCAAACTTTTGGTGATTTTGCTAGCGTGACAGTAAATTGTGCAAATTATCTGTCGAGTAATCGCCGACCGTTTTATACTGGTTGCTTTATAAATCTTAGATTTGAACCATTTTAAAAAGAAAAGATGGCAGGACGGAGCTTTTAGAATACATCGATTGATACTCTAAACATTTTAAACGGCTAAAATCTGGAAAATGATTTTGTCTCGTGACGAAAAAGGTAAACGAAACGCAACGAATATCACGTTGATTTGTGTTCGGTCACTGTGTTAACGATTAACTTTTTTTTTAAACATTGGTTTATGTTCTTTTATATTTGAGTTCAGAGAACTTAAACTAGTTCAAACCTTTATGAAAATTTCACACCAAACTACAGCATTTTATTTAGTGTAACCGGCGATAACAGCACTAGACTACGGGCAGTCCCTCATTTTCGGCAAAGTCCGTCCAGCGAATCGAAAAATATCAGTGAAGAAAAAAATTAATGGGAATAATGGGTCAAAAAAGAGGGACAAGAGATGGAGGAGTCGCCCACTTAACTAAGCTCCGATAACAAACTTAGGAAGGCTACTTGAAAGGTAAACGCTACACTTTTACCTCCTTAAACGGAAAGTAATAGAAGCAGCGCATTCAGAGAGGTTAAGTTTGAGAAAGGGGAAATCAATCTAACTGAGGGAGCAGTTGTTATTAATCGATGGGGGTTGGGGAAAAAAAAAACATGACCTATGCAACTACCACCACTTCTGGGTGAACTAAAAATTTAAAAAATATCACAAGATTGACAGGTCTATCAGCATTCAGTAGGAAGTTTAATAAAGTCTTTGACACTTGGTCTCAATTGTTGCAGTCTGGTACTTGATTGTAGGAACAAGTACTACAAAATGGGTTTGCTAGTCTAATTGATAAGTTTAAGACGTGTAATGATTGGGGGCCTTTTCCTTGAAAGGCCCGGTAACTTAAGAGGCCTGTAGAGCAGTTCTGTTTAAAATCAAGATGGGCTATAAAGAAGTTTGAAAATTATACAGTTTAACCGGCTATCAGCAAAATATTAAAAATGGACTGGTCAGGGTATCCAAACCCGCTTCTCTATATTTTAAATATTAACTATAAAACAGGTTTTGTGGCCCGTTAAGTTACCGGTACTTTTAAGAAACAAGCACCTGAATTTGATATATGAAGATGGCCCCACAACTTTGGCGAAGATTTCTTTTTGACCCTTGGCAGAAAGATGATAGTCTTGATGCAAAATCAGTAATGAAAAACTGGGGTTTGTTCCTGGTCCTGCTTAGGACTTAGAGACAAAATAGTATCCGCTAAGAAGGTGAAAGAGGCATGAGGTGTTGTTGTTTATTTCGGCATCGTTCTATGATCCAAACCCACACGACCCCCTTAAAAAATTTTTCCCGAGTACTGACCTCACTGTCTAGCACCCTGCACTCCTTTTTCTGAGTCCAATAGAACTATCTCCACCTTTACTACCCTTATCTCTATGTCATGTACCCATACCTTAGTACTTCACTTGGTGATACTAGCTTTCATCGCTTGTTCCTTCCCTAACGGAACCCACCTCATTCAGAATCATTTACTTTGCAGAATCATTCAGTTTGATGTAAAACCTATACGTCACAACTCTAGATAAGCCCTTTCTACACAGAAGGCAGGTTTGTTACATTAAGCCAGTAACTGGTAAGGAAGCATGACAATGATGGAATAAAACTTTTTAGTGCTGCTTTCTTTTTATCACAGTCCAGTCACTCCAAATCTTTTTGACAACCCTTCGAAGGCATCACTTAGCTGCAGGTTGATACAAATTTATCCTCGAGTGTCGACAATATCTCTCACTCGTGAGAAATATTATTGACTTGTATCCACCAGCGGACATATAATGTTCTCTTTAGTCTAGATCTATAGTTACTGAATACGTATTTGAACTTAAAACAATTTAAAACACAAAAGAACATCGAATGTAGAGAACACCAGCACATAAAATCAGCTCACAAAAAAGCTACTTCAACCTCTGACTAAATGTAAAACAAGTTCTCATTCCAAACATACAGCAAAGGTTGGTATAAATAGTTTATTTACCTCCTTGTAGTTCTGATATTGCTTTAGTAACTTTTTATGATATTTACACATAGATATAAACCACTGTATTCTCAAAAAGTGAATTTCAACTAAGTGTCCTACGACCAAATCCAAATTTATCACAATTGCCAATCGTCGAGCACTTTTCAACTGAGTATCGAAAAACCAAATCCAAAGTGATGACAACTGCCAATCAGAAAAAAGGTTATCGTGATTATAAGCCAATGAGAACACAGAGTAGAAACAGGCAACCTCCTTAAAGCGCGGGAAAACGCGAGTGACCAAGTCGTAGTTGGTTTTAGTTTTACATTTGATTGGTTAAGATTGTGACGCGAGTTTCCTGGACCAATCACATAACGAAGTAAAGCAATCCAGCATCACTTTTGATACTCAGCTGGAAACTGCTCCAATAAAGGAAATATAACAAAATGCCAAAGATAACTCAAAGAAAAGCCTGAAGTGCTGGAAATATGCGAATGGCCCTACTACACACTCGATCTTGATGAGGCTCGTACCTGATTGGTCAAGAGGGCGGCATAGGCTCGCTAAACCAATAACAGACTACAGTCAAGCTAAACCAATGCCCATGACTATATCCATGACTATTTTCGACTCTCAATTGAAAATTTCTTTCATAGTTTACAATATTACCTTAAAAAGACTAGTTTTAAAAGAATTCTGAACATGTCTAATGATCAAGTCTCTTTATACTGACGCCGCATAGCGCTACTCGTTAGGTCTGATCTGTAGAGTTATTTTCAGTTGGTTATCCAGGCATTCTCGTAGTTTATTCTCAGTCATCGTCAGCCTTTGTTCCAAAATTGAAACCGTCTGCAACAAAAGGTCGCGCAACGAATATAAGAGTCTCTCCCTTACACTAAAAAAATATCTTGCGTTTCAGCATAAGCTAATACATCTCCATGTTGCATGAAATCTTTGCCTCGTCTCTGTACAACAAAAACCTCATATTAGACTGTTCATGACCTTTTCCCGACGAGGGCCACGGATTTGATCACCAGTCGCTGTTTCAGAAATGAGCTCCATCTTGCGATCAGGTATTCCTTTTTCCAGGGGGAGGGGGGAGAGAGAAAGAGCAACTGTGGTGACTGTTTCTCAGTCAACATCACCTGCAATGGACTGCCGATGATGATTAAAGTGGACTATAGTAAATTGACTGCTAATGAGAAGAGGGATAAAAAAATATCGCTCTCATCTTGATCACTCTCATTTTCTTGCCCCTCAGCCAGTTTGTTTGTTTTCACTGTCAGTTCTTATTAGCTGCTTGTGTTATTTTCTTTTCATCTGGTTGGTCGATGAGATGTTTTAGGTTTTGGTTTTACATTCCCCCCCCCCCCCCCGTTGTCCCCAGATGGGATGTCAGTCCATTGCAGGTTACCCCCCAGCATTTCATCAGGTTTCCTTGACAGCAGTATCCATATATAATCCTGGGTGGAAAGAACCCTGTGAAAGTAAAGTGTCTCACCCAAGAACACAACACAGCAACATGTCCAAGTCTTGAACTCAGAGCTCTAGACATTTACCCCTCACTCCCTAACATTAGCATACATATTCTCCCTACTGTTCTCTAAACATTTCCTTAGGTGCTGACAAGGAGAATTTGATTAACAATCAAGAGGGTTTTTTAGTTTGTGATCATTTCCTACTTTCTCATGACCTTAATGTTTCATTCAGGGGTGATATTGAAAGGAGAAATTAGATGCTTGTCACTCTTAAGAGAACAGGTTAAGCTGCCATCTCATATTTAATCTTCTTATTTAATCTTATAATTTCCTATTTGATGAATTCACAGATTGTCCAGACTTACCTTGGGAGCAGCCTCTTTGGGTGCAGTCCTTAGAGGGGGTCATGAGTATGGGGTGTAGGTACAGATGGGGATGCTGCTCTTTTTCTGTGGGAGTCAGTAGCACTGAAAGCATCACAAAAAGCTATTTAACACACTACCAGTCACATGTAGGAGGCTCAACCCTTTCACTCCCACAAGTGACCAAGACAGAATTTCTCCTTACAATATCAATACAATATCAAGCAGGGAAGTGATGAGAATAGAGAAGAATGTCAATCATGGGATTATTAGTTGATCCAGTACCAAATTCTCTGAACTACCGTAATTTCCGGTCGTTTACCCGCACGGCCGATTACCCGCACCGGCCGATTATTGCATACGGCGAAAAAAAAAGTCAACAGATTACCCGCACTGGTGGATAACCCGCACGTTATGTTATTCAACTTTTTGGTGGCGAAAACGTGACATTAAGGTGATACATTTCAGTCTTTTAAAAGTTGTCTGATCCAACTTTCGAAAACTTGAAAGCGTCTCTGTCGAGTTTAAAGGTCAAAGAAATTCAGACGCGTGCACAATTCTGTGTCAATATTAGCATGTACTTTATTGATAAGACAGTAAAAACACTAGCGGCCCATGCCCAAATCTCAACGTTTCATACTTGACAGAATGCGAATTTGTGGCCACATTTTGTGCGAGCGATCGTTCAGCGTCATTTTGATTTGTTGAAAAAAAGCTGGGTGAATATTAAAACTTGAATTATAAAGTACTGTCGGCGATTTCTGAAAAAAATCGATATCTTCGGTTCTATTGGGCCTAAAAAGTCCCTTAAAACGGGAAAATTCTCTCCTTAGCTCAAGCTAGTGTTAAATGGAAATTTGTTACTGATGCGCCGGATATCTTTGGATTATTTTTGTCACCATCAAGGTTTTGTTTTCACGCGTGCCGATAGCAATTTGTTCGTCGCGCAACTAATTATGCGTGAAATAAACTCGAGTCGGCATCATGTTTTCGTGCCGCTTTGCGGCACTCTTAATACAATAAAATTCATTTGAGAGGTGGAAACGCATGTTGGTGATAATTTTTTTAATTCAACTACCACTGGATTTTAAAATTATCACATAACCCGCACCTCCCTATTACCCGCAGTGGCGCGCGTTTAATGCAAAATCAACAGATTACCCGCGGGTAAACGACCGGAAATTACGGTAACGTCATAAGAATTGTATGGCGTATAGTAAGGAGAATTACTAATTAGATCTTGGGAGTGAAAGGGTTAAGCAGCTAAAAATTAAAAACAAACAAACAAGAACAATCTTGAAGACAAAAATATCTGATATGTTTCAGAGAATTGACAAAAAAAATATTACATGCAATTTTCTATAACCAAAAGTGAAATGACATGAAAAAGCGATACTGGTAAATTTGATTTTGCTTTTTTAATCTTTTGTACACAGCAGTTCGCAAAGAATCTTACACATGCAAACATCACTTGTCAGAAAATATCACACAGGTGAATAGTGCTTTTCATGTGTACTGATTCCTTTGTTCAGAAGAGATCAGCAAGTACTATTCACTGCCAAGCAGGTGAAGAGACAAAATTAATTTCAACCATTTTTCGTTATATTGACAGAAATGAACTAATTTTTTTTGGTTTCTGTATGGTATATATCAAAACAGTTATTCACCAAAGTGTTGGTGAATATTGGTGGATATTAACTGAGCCACAAAATGGCAAGGTAAATATCCACCATTGTTCATCTCCACTGAGGTGAAATACAATAATTATTGTTAATTACTTGTTTTAATTATGTTAGAAAGACAAGAAAAATGTTATAGGAATGATATGTTCAGTTCATAAGAATTTGTTTATTAAAAGATCAAATACAAAACTTAACTGCAACAATAAAAGTGGAAGGTTTTTTTTCAAATCACTGCTCACCTGAATTTTCAGCTGCCTTTCTTCTAGTTCCTCTGGAGAAAGAACTTCTTCTGCTACTTTGTTTATTGTATTGTCTAGCACCTGGAAGGTCAAACAGAAAGCTTAGCACTTACTCATTATCATTACAATTAAATTCTTGTCTCTGATATGCAAAACACAGGGCATGTCACAGAAATGAAAAAAAAATTGTTTACATGTGAATAAGAATTGAGTCATTGAGTAAGTTTATAGAGCAGTTCACTGATAAGAGCACAAAAATATGCATGTTAAACTTGTAGAGAATGCATCTAGACCTGACACAGACTGGTCTTGACAGACAAGCAAATACATCTCAAGTACAGTGTTTAAAATCCACCCCTATTCTAGGATGTCACAATCTGTCAAAACATGACCCTTAAATAATGTGAGAAAGTCTAATAGAATACAATTCACCTTAACTTTCACTAACTGCGCAAGCAAAATTGAAGAGGTGGAGAGAAAAAAAAGCCTTAAATGACTTGTGATGAACTAAAAGATTCTCCTTCCACATTGTTTTTTATTACCTCACAAAAAAGAAAGAAGAAGTTGGTGTTCCATAAAAAATAACCTTAAGGCTCTTTTCTAATCACCCCTCCAACTGATAACCCTTAGAACCCTAGGAGTAACAAGCATCTAATTTCTCCTTACAATATCACCTCTGAATCACACATTAAGGTCTTGAAAATACAGGAAATAATCACTGACTAAGGAAGCCCTTCTGATTGTTCAACAATTTCGCCTTGTCAGCACTTTAGGAAATGTAGAGCAAACAGTATGGAGAATATGCATACTGATGTTAGGGTGTAAAGGATTCAATCACCTTCACTGGTACAGCAGACTTGAGTTGAGCCTTTGCTCTACAGTTTGGACAGTCTTTTGAATGACTAGGTAAAAAACAAGAAAAATAACTTTAATACTTTTTGCTCCATTAACATTCCATTTTATTCTTCTAAGCACTCTTTCAATTATATCAATGAATACATTCACATTAGTGAATTAAACTGAAATAAAATTCACAAATGTGATTGGTTAGAAGCTCAATTTAAGAACCAATAGGATAGAGTCCACAAATTATGCCTTTGCAATTCAAGATTACACATCAATTGTATGAAGGTTCTTTTCTTTGCAAAAACAAGTGAACTAATAAGTTTTTATGAAATAATGACTCTGTTTGACCTATGAATATTTTGTTATTTCTGAATCAAACATTCTACTATTGTGTGTGGTTGAATAATGTGCTGTCAAATCATTTCACATGACCAAACAGATTTACCTTAAACCTTTACACCCTTACATCACTGTGTATATTCTCCATACTGTTCTCTATACATTCCCAAAGGTGCTGACAAGGAGAATTTGTTTCACAATCAAATACTTCTTACGTTGCTGGTTGTTTCCTTATTCTCACAACTTTAATGTGTGATTTAAGGGTGATATTGTAAGGAGAAATTAGATGCTAATCACCCTTAGGGGTTAAAAGGTTATGGGTTAAGATGACTTTAGAACTAAAAAAATGCTCTGTGATATGTCTTACCAAAGCCAGTCCCTGATACAACCAAAACAGAAAGTGTGTGAGCAAGGCAAAGTGTGTGCCAATACTATCAGTTCACGACAGATACAACAAAGTAGCTCCTCATTTAAATCTTTCAAGCACTTCTTTGATCTGCTTTCATCTACTAAATGAAATAAAAATTTAACATGAGCCCTGGCTATGTAACCATTAATGCAATTGATAATAATTTTCTCCCAGACTTTTGTTGGAGGAATACTTGCAATTTTGATGGAGAATATACAAAGTCATGTAGCATTAAATTGAAAGTGAGAGGAGTATAACTGGGTACCGGATAATTTTCAGGGAAGCCTGATGAAATGCTGGGGGGGGGGGTAACCTTGTGATGAGCTGATATCCCATCTAGGGGGGGGAGTAGTGAAACTCCTAGTTGCTTCATGCTAAGGAAGCCAGAATAATCTCCCACTAGTTGGGTCACTTTGCTTGCAAACAGACTTTATTTACTCTTTTTTATCAAAAGTGGCATTAAGGGCTTTTTTCTTCACATCCCTTCAACAATAGACAGATGCCTTCAGTGGAGAGTTGCATCCTACATTTGTAACATTACATAAGATAAAGTTCAGTTTAATTCACTTCTTGGAGTTAAATGTACCTTCACTGATGTTTACTTCTTCCTGTGGATCAGCTTTTTGATCAACTTCAAAAACCTGGGATTGGAAAATAATATTAATGGTTTTGATACATGCCAAAGAACACAGTGTACTACACTGAATGATACCCTGAGAAATTTATTATCCTGATAAAATGTAAAATTCATCTCTTTTAACTCTTGGATTTTCAGAAGTGATTATTAGTCTGTAACTTAATAATGTCCATATGCTACCCAGTAAATATTAGAATACACAGTACTAAAACTTATCTATAGAAGCTGCTTTCTTGATCTGATTATTTAAACAAAGTTTAGCCATTATTTCACAAGACCTCATCCTAAATAATCTTCAATTTAGCTGGAACTTTCATCTGAGCATTTGTTTTTGTGAACATTGTCAAGAGGGCCAAAAGCTAACAGTAGATGGAGATGACAATTTAATAAAATTAACAACCCTGTTATAGAGAAAGCCTTGGATCCACTGAATGTGTAAAACCATGGTTTGGGTTTAAGATCTCTAAAAATAACCTGTCCTTAGGGTCATAACCCTATAGATTTATTTTTAGTGATAAAGATATTGGGCAAATTTGTGTATAACTATGCTAAGGATTAAAAGTCAGTTTCTCTTTGCCTTTTCTTTAAAATGATATAAAAAAAATAATAATTTGCCACTTGATAATCATTAAATCAGAAGCCCAAGTTTATCTACCTGCTTCTCTTCCATGCTGCCTTTAGTCTTCTTTTCACATGGAGAGCTGGAAATTACAAAAATATTAGAAGTTTGACAGGCCTATCAGCATTCAATAGGACGTTCAGATTAGGTCTTGACACTTGGTCTTACTTGTAGCAGACTGGAACTTGATTTTAGGAACACATACAACAAAATGGTTATGTTAAGGAGGTGTAATGAGTGGGAACCTGTTTCGGGAGATCCTGGTAACTTAAGAGGCCTGTACAGCTGTCTGTTTTCATTCAAGATGAGGGTTTCAGAAGTTATGAAATTATATAAAACAACTATCTACAAAATATTAAAAATGAACTGCTTAGGGTTGTTAGAATCTGCTTCTCTATTGGCTTTAAATATTGACTTTAAAATATGGTTTGAGGCCTGTTAAGTCACTAGGACAGTAATTCAAGAAACAGGCCCCCCAACTTAAGATATGAAGATGCCCCTACACCTTTGGGGAAAATGTGTATTTGACCCTTGGAAGAAAGATGATAGTCTTCATGCAAAATCATATAATAATAAAAAACTGGGGTATGATCTTGATCCCGCTTAAGAGTTACAGACAAAATAGTATCTGCTAAGGAAGCGAAAGAGGCAAGAGGTTGTTGTAATTTCTATGATCTCAACCCACATCACCCCCTTGAAATTTTTTTCCAGAGTATTTATCTCTCTGTCTAGTACCCTACACTCCTTTTCTAGGTCAAGTGACCCTACTCTCCATCATTACTACCCCTACTTCAAAGTGTTATGTACCCATACCTCACTCCTTCACTTAGTGATGCGGGCTTTTTCCGTTTGCTTCGCCTTCGCACGCTTCCATCGCTTGTTCCTTCCCCAAGGGAGCCCACGTCTTCAGAAGCATTCTGGCAGACATCATTCTTGTACTCTCCAGGCGGCCATTTTAACAGTACAGCACGATATTCGGAAATCGTTTGCACAAGATCGGACAAGCTCGGGTGTAACTTCTCCTTAGCAAAATCAGGAATAAGGAAAAGGAAAACGGAAGTGAGGAATGTCGTTGTGCAGCATTTTGAAAGTTTGAATATACAGCAAATGTCGGTATAAATAGTTAATAAATTAGTTAATTCATCTAATTTCGGTTCTTGTGTTGCCGTTGTAACTTTCTATGGTATGTACACACGGATATAAAACACTGTATTCTCAAAGAGCACAATTCAACTAAGAGTCCTAAAACCAAATCCAAAGTGATCACAACTGCTGATCATCAAGCACTTTCTAATTAAGTACAGAAAAACCTGAACAAAAGTGGTTAAAAGTGACAATCAGAACAAAAGGTTACCATCATCATTAGCCAATGAGGACTCAGAGTAGAAACTGGCAACCTTCTTGAAGCGCGGGAAAACGCGGGCGACCAAATTGTGTTTGGTTTTAGTTTTACATCTGATTTGTTAAGATTGTGACATAGGTTTTCTGGACCAATCACACAACAAAGTAAAGCAAAACCAAAGTAATCCAGCATCACTTTCGATACTCAGTTGGAAACTGCTTTTATTTAATAAAGGAAATACAACAAAATGTCAAAGATAACTCAAAGAAAAAAAGCTGGCAAAAAGCCTGAAGAGCTGGAAATATACGAATGACCCAACTCTAACACTCGATCATGATAAGGCTCGTACCTGATTGGTCAGGAGGGCGGCATAGGCTCTCTAAACCAATAAGAGACTGAAGTCAAGCTAAACCAATGCCCATGACTATATCCATGACTACTTTCGACACTCAATTGAAAATTTCTTTTATAGTCTACAATATTACCATACGAAGACTGGTCCTAAAAGAATTCTGAACACGACTAATGCATAAGGCTCTAGATACTGACGCTGTATTGCACTACTCGTTAGGTCTGATCTGGAGAGTTATTTTCCTTTGGTTATCCAGGCATTCTCGTAGTTTATTCTCAGTCCTCGTCAGCCTTTGTCCCAAAATTGAAACCGTCTGCGACAAAAAATGGCTCAATGAATATGAAAATCTCTCCCCAACACCAAAAAATGTCGTAAAAAAGTCAAATATCATTGAGTTTAAGCGTAAGCTAATACATCTCCATGTTGCACGAAATCTTTGCCTCATCTCTGTACAACAAAAAACTCACATGACTGTTCATGACCTTTTTCATGACGGGAGCCATGGACTTGATAGCTAATTGCTGTTTCAGAAATGAACCCATCTTGCGATCAGGTATTCTTTTTTCTAGGGGAAGGGGGGAGAGAGAATGAGCAACTGTAGTCTTTCCCTCCCATCTTCCCTCCCCCCTCCACGCACCTGATTCAAGCTAAATAAATCTATGCTTCTTAAATACTGATAAAAAGGAATTAATAAAAATTGAGTACAGGAAAGCCGTGGCCCCCGTTTCTAAGTCTTGTGTCTTGTTTAAGGAAGGGTGTTTTAAAATGGATATTGATTAACAGCTGATATGAGTAAACTTTTCGTCAGGCCACACCCTTTTGCTTCTTTCTCCCTAACATGGGTGCCCCTTCAACCCCTAGTATTCTCCCCAATAAAGAACAGTGTGATGGGGTCATTAACAGGAGTGTATCCCCCGTGCCCACCCCCAAGGTTCTTGGTTTCTAAAATAATTCCCTGTTCAGAAACGTTTCCACGACAAAAGACTGTGTAAGCAAATCCAGCTGGCCCACAATGTACTTCAGTGTCATGCTCAGTAGTAAAGGAATATCTCTACTTTATAGGGGTGTGGTGAGGGGAGGCTGTGTAGCTGGAATGCCTCCCAAACTATCAGCCTCCCCAGTCCTCCCTGTTACTTCATCTGATTTTCTCTGTCTCTGAACAATCAAAATGTGCTATACAACATCTTGGTTAACTTGGCTCTTCAACTGAACCTAGTAAGGCAGAAGGGGTTCTTGTGAGCTTTACATCTTAGCTTTCAACTGATGCAATCTGGCAAAGTCAAAAATAATCCTAAATAGCCTACTTCATCCAAAGAAGAGATTTTAGTACAACAAAAAAGATAATTCATCTATTACTCATGCAACATTCTTGTTGCACAATAACACACGTTTGCAATTCAAACAAGTAAATTTATTCATAATGCATTCAGTAAGATATTTGTTTTAACAATGGTCAACACCATTTGAACCTAGAGGATAAGCACTGTAGAACAGTTAATGAATAACCTGGAAAATATCCTATAATATCAGTAATTCATTCAATCAGTCTACATTTTCATAATACTTAAAAGAACTTATTCATGAAAACTCCTGCATGCATAAAAACCTAAATAGAAATGCTAACTTAATGCATTCAAAATACTCCTCAGTCTTTAGATGGTTTCTAATGACATTTTAAATGTTATTCCTCCAAAAGCAACAAAGTACTACGAAATTGCTGAATTGTTTACATCTTAATCATACAAGCTGCTGTCAATGTGTTAATTTAAAAATTTGGTACAAAGGCATGCTCCATCTGATGAGAGAATTACCATTATTTAACTTAACCAAACCTCTACCAAAATATGCTCACGGAAAAGTCTACTACATGCTGAAAAAATGTAAAGTTGGTAAGTAAAAATTATCATCAACAATTTACATTGTGTATTTCCAGAAAATATCCATACCCCCACCACGGAGGGAATTTCATATAGGACCCCCCCACCCCTTCGGATTTTCCATTTTGGGGTAGCAGTGGTAGCCCCTCCACCCCTCTGGAATTTCCAAAGAATTTTCTACCACCCCCTATACCCCCTGGAAATATAGTTTTTTTCTCGTAGCAAACAACAAACAAGAGGGACGTGTGATTTTGTCGCGTGTATATTCGAGAGATGGCGTACACGCGCAAGGTAAACGTCGCTAACTAGCTTAAACTTAATGTTTGCTTTATTTTTAAATACAATACTTATCCTTAAACATTTAACACAATATTTTCAGTACACGAAAGGAGAAAAAAACTGTACAAGTCGCAACAAAACACTTTTGAACTGTTAAGTTTGTACAATGTACTGAGAAAATTGCCTGCACTTGAAATGGAAACGTTCGAAATCACATTAAGCAACGTAAATTTGTACAAAATTGTGTCATAAATAAGAGAGCAAAAGAGAAAACCGAGTCAGCAGTAAGTTATTTTGAACTCATCTTTCCAAATTCCAGCCTCTAATGTAAAATTTCTTCACACAAGCATTGATTCTTGTTAACAGCGGGTCGATAATTTCGTCCGATTGTGAATAAACAAACCTTGGCTAGTTACCAGTCCCACACGCATATATACAAAGCCCTGGATCCTAATGTTTCTCAATGTTACTATCAACTGTTTTCGACTACGGTACGACTGTACTTATCATTCATTGTAACATCGCAAGCAAGTAAGCCATAAAGAAATCGTCAAGTCTCCTACACATTATGATGCAACAGAATTAAGCTCAGTGCAGATCAAAATTAAGAGATGGCTAGAGTCAATAAGGGGTAGCGAATGGTAAATTTATGCGAAACTTTGCGAGACGGCGAGACCAGCGTTTTTTTTTTTTTTTGCAAGACCGAAACTTTTTGAGTGTTTAACAATGTTAAGACCCCAAAACGGCTTTGCAAACAATTCGAGACTGTGAGACGTTTTGAGTCTTTTGAACCGCTCAAAAAACGAGACTGCAGGATCGATCTGCGAGATTTAACTTAAATTTAAAAAAAACAGCATCAGACAGTTATTTGTAAATTTTACGAACGCGAAACGTGTTATGACCGAGGAAAATCCCTAGGTAACCACTCCTGTTGGTTGTAATCTTTGGAGACTGGTAACGAGTAATGGCGGCTCCGTTCGAAAAACAAAGTGATTCTCTTCTTTATTTGATGTTATTTATGTTCCAAAGCGCTACAAGGATAAAAGAAAACTTTCTTTGGCTGCAGAACTGTTAGAAGCATCGTAATTTAACAACTTAAACTTCAGAACGTCCTACTAAAGTAGGCAAGTGGCGCCAATTGACATACGAAGAAAGTCGATCGACTTCCTACCCTCTGGATGAAAATTTCGCCTCTCACCCCCATCCCCTCTGGAATTTCCTGGGACTTTGACCCCCCCACCCCTCTGGAATTTCCAATTCCCTCCGTGGTGGGGGTATGGATATTTTCTGGAACCACACATTAATCAATGCCACTGTACATTTATTTTGCAGAAATGTGCTTTTTTTTTTGCCTTTATAATACTCCTATATCTTTGAGCAGTTAAAAAGCTTAATCTCGTTTGAAATTGATTTTGTGGTCTGTCAAAATTATGACAAAATTCATGCATGTGATTGGTTACCAGCAGCTCGATTTGAGCACCAATTGGACAGTGCAGATGTTATGCTTGTAACTGGACAATTGAATAGAACAGTTGACATGTTATGCCTGCATAAGTGGGCAGTGCGTGTCATGAGCACTCGCTGTTGTCATGCATTTTGGTAACTGAACCATTGTCTTTTCATGAAAACATATAACCGATGTCTAGTTTCTTTCTTAAACTTGTGATTGACAAATGGGACTCCCCCTTCGCGGTCGTCCGATTTTGTCAATCACTCATTTAATTACAGACTGAATTGGACTCCACGCAGTCCTATAACTATAATTAATTAAAAACACAAACAATCACATTTCTGAAGTGACGAATCAACAATTCTTTGAACTCTCCTTGAAAAATTAAAATGCATTAGTTGTTGATTCTAGCCATTTTCTTTCAAATTCTCTCGCGACGCATGACATATCGCAATTTTCTGTAATTAATAAAATAATCAGACTTAAAGATATTTGCAAAAGGTTTGCTTACGCACAGGCGGCCCAAGCTCCAGCTGTGAGATGATCATCTTGCGCAATAACAGTCATGGCGGAATTATAAGAGTTTGTATGGGCATATTTACGACCGCTCTAAGGAATAAAAAATACGTCAAATTCTCAAAAAAAAAATACCTCACAGTGTGTCGCTTGTTATCTGACCGCTTACTTTGATGAAAAGAGCCCATTTAAGCGAGTTGTTTATTTCGAGGTTTTCAACGTACATAAGAAAAGGGCTTTTCTTATGAACGTTGAAAACCTCGAAATGGACAACTCGCTAAAATGCGTTCTTTTCATCAAAGTAAGCGGTCATATAACAAGCGATACGCTGTGAAAGTAAGGTGAGGTATTTTTTTTGAGAATTTGACGTATTATTTTATACCTTAGAGCGGTCGTAAATATGCCCATACAAACTCTTATAATTCCGCCATGACTGTTATTGCGCAAGATGATCATCTCACAGCTGGAGCTTGGGCCGCCTGTGGCTTACGAAGAATTGATAGTTACTTTCAAAAATTGGGCATTCATTTCAGAATGTAAACTTCTTTCACTCCGAAGTCTGTGACCAAAATCCGATTATCTAGCATCGGGGTAACACTCCAGGGATATCCTAATTGAAAATTAGTACTTATCTTTCCAGTGAAAGTTCCTTCCAATGTAAACTGTTGCACTCGATTATTTTTCTCATCACATATGAGAACGTTGTTATGCTTGTCAACACATAAGCCATGCGGCTGATTCAACTGTCCATCACCGTTTCCTTTTTCTCCAAACTTGTACAGAAACTGTCCTTTCCCATCAAACACTTTCACACAGTTATTATCCTTGTCAGTTACGATGAACTTTTCCTCGTAACAAACGCAGCTGAATGGATGATCCAGCCTTTGTGGGCCACTGTTTCCAAACTTAAACGCAGGTTCACCATCCATTGTAAACACCTGAATTCTGCTATTATAAGAATCCGCTACAACGATAAAACGTCCATCACTTGTAATACAAACACTTACAGGAAACTTAAACTCTCCATCTCCACTTCCCTTTTTTCCAAAGCTTTTCACAAAGTTTCCTGTCTGTACATTCAACTGCTGTATTCGGTGATTAAATTGATCGGCCACCAGAATCTCGTCATCGTTTAGGAATGTGACGTCGACTGGATTCTTTAATTGTCCATTCTCATCTCCATAAGAACCAATTTTTCGCACAAACTTTCCTGTCTCATCAAATACCAGGATACAGTGATAATCAGCCACTGCAATAACACCTTTACTGTTCACTGCAATGCCGGTTGGACCTCGGAGCATTTCTCCATGTATATCCAACTTGCCTACAATATTTAACTCTCGTGCTTTGACCAGAATAGAAAATGGACTCTTGGCAAGTTTCTCTCCATTTATCTTTACTTTTATTTTATAAGTACCTGGTACTTTCGCTACAAATTTTGCTTGGAAATTTCCATCTTCTTTTTCACTCTTCACCAAACTCCTCACCTGATCCGCAGGGTCTATGTGTATTTCAACACGATCTGTGTGCTGAGTGTTTCTGATTTCTCCTTCACTTGTTTTGGGACAAATTAGTAGCTCTGCCTCTACACCAGCTTGGAAATTCTGATCCAGTCCTTCCACGGTCGATCCTTGCACATCTGTCTTGCTGAACTTCGTAAATCCCAGACTCAAACTCTCTGGTTCACATGTCGACACAAACTCCACACACGAGCTAACCGGAAGTGCAGGCATTGTGGTCTCGATGAGGTCTTTGATTCGTTCTTCTACATTTTTCTTGTTTTGCATTATGTCTGAACTTGAGCTTCTTTCAATCAGGTTGTTACTGAACTCAAATGCTTGGTCAAGTTGCTTTTCCAAAGAGACAACCGATGCTTTTCCAGAATGTAATTTCTCAATCCTTGACACGCGAGTCTTCTCTAGGGCAGTAATGGCTTCACGTTGTAGTTGGCGAAGCTTTCCCATCATCTGTTCGGTTGCTTGGGAAACTTGGCGTTTAGCTGTGGTAATCTTCGTTTCCAACTCATGTTCCGTTTTCTCAAATTCACGAATAACGCCTCGGCAGACCTCCTTCATCTCTTTGACCAGCTTTGCTCTGGCAATGATGTTTGCTTTTTCATCGTCCGCTGCCTTTTCAAGCGGAACAACATCGTGGCTCTTGTGATCAATGGCGATGCAAACCTGACACACGCAGCTTTGACAGCCCACACAGAAAAACTTTGTCACTTCTTTCTCGTGATACTTAACGGAGCAAAACGACTGCCGTTTCAACAACGCCTCGTAGTCTGTAGCTTGAAACTGTCGCACTGGTGTGACTTTGTGTCCTTGAAACAAAGTTTCTCGAAACACTTCGTGTGCTTTCACACAGTCTGGGCACATAAACTTCTCGCAATCAAAGCAGTAGTTGATCTCAGCGCTCTTCTTCTGGCATGTACTACAGCTGATTTCATCTCCCTCGCCGCTGCGTCGAACGGCGAGAAGACTCAACAAACTGTTGTGCAGAAAACTGCTTGGTAGATTATCAAAACGCTTTCCTTCAGGGATGCCAATTTGTGCCTGACACTCGGGGCATCGATAAAACCCTTGTTTTTGGCTCGTTAGTGCATGTCTCTCCAGGCATTCACAGCAGAACGTATGAAGACAAGCAATGGTCTTCGGTTTAGTGTAAGTATCCAAACAAATCGAACATGTTACATGCTCTTTGAGGTTTTTTAGAAGCGACTCCATCACGAATTGCTGAGAAAAATACAGCCCTGTTTTGTTTGAGATTCCGAGAAACTGAACTTGGATTAGTATTTTATTTAAAGCAGCGAATCAGATCTCTGTAGGATCGCGTGATCTTTGCGCAGAGATTGACAGTTTTGGATTGCAATTTTATCCACCTATTGTGAACTTTCTCTGTGACTGCGTAGTAAAATCGATTTCATAGCGTGACCGAATATGTCGCAGTAGCCACTGTATCACAAAAAACAACATGCTACGATGGTTTGGAAATAAACCATCAACCTCATTTTATCGTCCCTACATTTACCGGTGTTTAGTGAGTTTGGGATTCCGAGAAACTTGTTTGACACCACACAAGTAATAGGCAGTATTCTGTTAAAAGCAGCGAATCGGCTCTCTTCAGAAGAGATCTCGTGTTCTCCAGAGCGCCATTTGATAGCTTCAGTTTTGGATTTCAATGTTTCTAGGGAAGCGTGAGAAAGTAACAATAAACAGATGTCTGGTTTTCATGTGCTGTCACGAGAGATAAACGGAAAGGTAAAATCTACTTTCTTCTGAGAACGGAAACTAGCCTAAAGGTTATAACCTATTTTAATTCGTTTGTGTGTCGCATTTGGTGTGGATCGTGGATTAGGGAGGGTAAGGTAGGCATTAAGGGCCACGATTTTAGTTTTTAGTTATGCTAATAAGAAAATTATGCCTGAAAACTGCTGGAATCTCTTCCATTTATGCAACTTCCAGGAATATCGTCTTCACTTAAAAACTAAGATCCCAGTCGATTGAAAAATTCAGAATTGAAGTTTTTGCTGCAATGTCGAGGTGATAACTGCAAAGGATCCTCCACAAAAGCGCAACTTTGCAAACGGTAAGAAATCTTTCGGATTTATGGTTTGAAAACAATGGTTGTCATGGCCTTGCAGCTCATGGGGTTTGTTCTCTCTCAGAGTGAAGGACTGCGTGGAAGCAGATATTTCCCATCTCATCCAACATCTTTCCGTATCGCGACTATCCATTTTGTGAACAGATCTCTGTCTTCTGGGAACTTGTGGAAAGGTATTTTCAATCCACTCTCTTCGTAAACCTTCTCTGTACACTCTGAACACAGCAGTTTCGAGGCTGATTTTCTGATCAGCATAAGTAAACACTAAAACTGAGGCCCTCGATACCTCGTTCTCGAGGATTGAGGATTGAGGACTGAGGATTATTGAGAGCTCTAAATATTCAAAGCTGCAGAAGGCCCTTTTGTTGAACGAATGTTTGTCAAATGTTGAAACCGTTTAAACGGGCCTTTAGAAAGCTTTCTGAAATTGGTCAAAAGTACTCTTTCTTTCTTAGGTGATATTTCTCAATTCCAGACTAGACCAATAAAAACTTTGGCTGATTTCCTCTGATAAGATGTCCGAAAGCATAGAAATATAAAAACATCCTGCACTTTCCTTCCTAATTTCCTTCGCCGTAGTGACTTCAAATTTTTGTTTTCCTAGCGTGACAGCAGATTATGCAAATTAGTCTGTTGAGCAAACTCCGACCTTGACTGACCCCAACTGTTCTCAGTTAGTAGCGTCAAAAATCTTAGATTTTAACCATTTGAAAAGAAAAGATAGTCGGACAGAACTTTTAGAATACACAGATTGATACTCTAAACAGTTTAAACTGCTAAAATCTAGCAAATGATTCTGTCTCGTGACGAAAAAGGTGAACAAAACGTAACGAATATCACATTGTTAGCGTTCGGTCAAAGTGTGAATAATTAACTCTTTTTTAAAAATTGGTTTCTGCTCTTTTATATTCGAGTTAACAGAGCTTAAACTAGTTCAGACCTGTATGAACATTTTAAACCAAACTACAGGATTTTACTTAGCGTAACCGGCGATACAGTATTAGATTACGGGCTGTACGGCAAAATCCGTCGCGCGATTTGAAAAAATCAGTGAAGAAAAAAAGTAATGTTAGTGCTCACTCCAAGGGCTCAGAGCGGCGCGTGAACATCTTTATCTTTTTTTTTCGACTTCTGCGACGGACTTCGTCCAAAAGGAAAAAAACGCTCCGTTGCAATTCTCCTCAGCCACACTATTTTCACTTTCATTCTTGTGACCATGCAACTGTCAAACATCTGCCTTCCGGTTCAACAAATGTGAACGGAGTGCGAGAATGGGGGGAGGGGATAATGGCTGAAAAAATGGGACTCAATTGAAAGGAGATGAAGGAGTCACCTTCTTAACTAAGCTTTTCTCTTTTCAAGAGTGACGGTGACAGCCTAACAGAGGGTGAAGCTGGTGTGGTCTCGCCCTCTGTTCATAGCTGTTTGAATGGAGTTCATGTTGTCTAAATACCCCGCGGGTCTTTCCTTTTCTAACGCTCTGAACGGTGCTTAAGGATAAAATGCAAAGTCTGTGAATGGCATAGAATCTGAAATCCCATTATTTCTACGGGTAATTTTATTTTTTCCTTGCAGCCTACACCGTTTTTGTGCAACACAAACCACCCATGCGCAATTTATTCCCCTTACCATCTCCTTCCATAGCAAACTTAGGAAGGCTAATTGAAAGGTAGACGCTATACGTTTTCCTCCTTAAATGGAAAGTAATAGAAGCAGCGCATTCTGGGAAATTGACTTTGGGAAAGGGAAATCAATTAAAAATCTAACTTAGGGTGTGGTCGTTATTAATCGATGGTGGGGGGAATATAGTGGTGGGAACCAGCTCTCGCCGACAGAGTATTAAGGGGGACTTTGGAAAATTGACTGTCCTCTCCCCCTGTTAAATAACGACTGGCCTCAGGGGAATAACTATTAAAAGGGTACCTGAGGAATTAAAAACATCGCCAGCCCAACTTTCACCACTTCTGGGTGAACTAACAATTAATGAAATATTACAAGATTGACAGGTCTATCAGCATTCAGTAGGGAGTTCAGATAAAGTCTTGACACTTGGTCTTTTTTGTCGCAGTCTGGTACTAACTTGATTGTAGGAACAAGTATTACAAAATGGGTTTGCTTGTCTTATTGACAAGTTTAAGAAGTGTAAGGAGTGGGGGACTTCTTCTCAAATGTCCTGGTAACTTAAGAGACCTGTTAAGCAATTTTGATGGGCTTCACAAAAGTTTGAAAAATATAAACTAAAACTATCAGCAAAAGATAGAAAATGGACTGATTAGAGTATCTGAACCTGCTTCTCTATTCTTTAAATAATAACTTTAAAATATCGTTTTGGGCCCGCTAAGTTACCACGGGAGCTCATTTCTTATGGGCTCCTGGTTACCGGTACTTTCAAGAAACAGGTCCCTGAACATAATCTATGAAGATGGCCCTACTCCTACGGCGAAAATTTCTTTTTGACCCTTGTTAGCAAGATAATAGTCTTCATGCAAAATCAGTCATACCAGACTGGGCTTTGATCTTGATCCTGCTGAAGAGTTACAGACAAAATATTAGCTAAGGAGGCGAAAGAGGCATCAGGTGTTGTTGTTGTTGTTGTTGTTTATTTCTGCATATTTCTATGATCTAAACCCACACTGCCCCCTTAAAAATTTTTCCTAGAGCATTGACCTCTCTGTCTAATACCCTGCACCCCTTTTTCTGGGTCAAGTGACCCTATCTTCATCTTTATTACCCCTACCTCTCTATCATGTACCCATACCATAGTACTTCACTCGCTGATACAGGCTCCCATCGCTTGTTCCTTCCCCAAGGGAACCCAATTCATTCGGAATCATTCTGCGTTTCGGAAACCAGTCAGTTCGGGCAGTGTATACACCAAACAAGAGATTTTGCCCCCTAATGCTGTTGTTGTTCGGCATTTGAAAGTTTTAAAAAGATAATATGTAACATTTCTAGATAAGCCCTTTCTACATAGAGGGCAGGTTTGTTACATTAAGCCGGTAACAGGCGTGGAAGCGTGACAATGGTGTAAATAAAACTTTTTTATGCGGCCCTCTTTGTATCACAGTTCAGTTACTCTAAATGTAAATGGTAGGTTCCCTGAGCACTAGGCCCAGTCTCTGCCAAGATTTTGTCATTCGACACTACGTTAAATCTCAGCGCACGTGTGTTTTCATCGCTTGTTATTTTCGCTTTTATTTTTGGGATGAGGATCGTTTGACTAGACTTACATCGAAGAAAAAGAACATTACGGAACCATTACGGATATTTTAGCACTTTTCAAGGTTACGGAAATGGACACTTACTTGTTTGAAAGGATTTATCATACAGCATTGTATTCGAACAGTGTGCAGAGCGTAGTTGATCGGATCGAATAAAACGTGGTATTGACACTGAATTGACGGCTGTTACACAAAATCTTTTTAACAACCCTGAGGAGGCATTACTTGGCCATGGGTTGATACAAATTTATCCTCGAGTGTCGACAACATCTCTTTTGTGAGATATTACAAACTCGTATCCACCAGCGGACAAATAACGTTCTGTTAAGTCTAGATCTATAGTTACTGAATACGTATTTAAACGAAAAACAATTTTAAAACACATACGAACATTGAATACAGAGAACACCAGCAAATAAAATCAGCTAATAGAAAAGCTACTTCAACCTCCGACTAAATGTAAAACAAGTTCTCATTCCAAACATGCAGCAAAGGTAGGTAAAAATATTTTATTAATCTACTTGTAGTTCTGCCATTGACTTAGTAACTTTATGTGATATTTACTCACAGATATAAAACACTGTACTCTCAAAAAGCGCATTTCAACTGAGTGTCCTACAACCCAATCCAAAGTGATCACAACTGCCAATCATCGAGCACTTTTTAATTCAGTATCGAAAAACCAAAACCAAGGTAATCACAACTGCCAATCAGAAAAAAGGTTTCCATGATTATTAGCCAATGAGAACTCAGAGTAGAAACAGCCAACCCCCTTAAAGCGCGGGAAAACGCGAGTGATCAGGTCGTATTTGGTCTTAGTTTTACATATGATTGGTTAAGATTATGACGCGAGTCTTTCTGAGTTTCTGTGGACCAACCACACAAAGAAGTAAAGCAGAACCAAAGCAATACAGCATCACTTTCGATACTCAGTTGGAAACTGCTCTAGAAAAGGAAATATAACAAAAGGCCAGAGATAACTCAAAAGAAAAACTAGCAAAGAGCCTGAAGCGCTGGAAATATACGAATGGCCCTATTCCAACACTCGATCATGATGAGGCACGTACTTGATTGGTCAAGAGGGCAGCATAGGCTCTCTAAACCAATAACAGACTACAGTCAAGGTAAACTAATACCCATGACTATATTCATGACTACTTTCGACACTCAATTGAAAATTTCTTTTATAGTTTACAATATTACCATACAAAAATTAGTCTTGAAATAATTCTGAACATGACTAATGATTAAGTCTCTAGATACTGATGCTGTATTGCACTACTCGTTAGGTCTGATCTGTAGAGTTATTTTCTGTTGGTTATCCAGGCATTCTCGTAGTTTATTCTCAGTCCTAGTCAGACTTTGTTCCAAACAAAAAAGTGGCTCAATGAATATGACAATCTCTCCCCTACACCAAAAAATATCGTAAAAAAACTCAAATATCATTGAGTTTAGGCGTAAGCTAATAAATCTCCACGTTGCACGAAATCTTTGACTCACCTCTGTAAAACAAAAAACTCATATAAGACTGTTCATGACCTTTTTCCCGACGGGAGCCATGGACTTGATAGCTAATTGCTGTTTCAGAAATGAGCCTCATCTCGCGACCAGGTATTCCTTTTTCTAGGGGGAGGGGGAAGAGAGAAAGAGCAACTATAGTGCTTGATTAATAGCTGATAGGTGTAAACTTTTCATCAGGCCACACCCTTTCGCTCCTTTCTCCCTAACATGGGTCCCCTTCAACCCCTAGTATTCTCCCCGATGAATAACAGCGTGATGGGGTCATTAACAGGAGTGTTTCCCCCGTCCCCAACCCCAAGGCTCTTGGTTTCTAAAATAATACCTTGTTCAGAAATGTTTCCACAACAAAAGACTGTATAAGCACACCCAGCTGGCCCACAATTTACTCCAGTGTCATGCTCAGTTGTAGAGGAATATGTCTTCTTTCTAGGGGTGTGGTGAGGGGAGGCTGTGTAGCTGGAATGCCTCCCAAACCATCAGCCTCTCCAGTCCTCCCTGTTACTTCATCTGATTTGCTCTGTCTCTGAACAATCAAAATGTGCAATACAACATCTTGGTTAACTTGGCTCTTAAACTGAACCTAGTAAGGCAGAAGGGGTTCTTGTGAACTTTACATCTTAGCTTTCAACTGATGCAATCTGCCAAAGTCAAAAATAATCCTAAATGCCCTTCTTCATCTAAAGAAGAGTTTTTAGGACAGCAAAAAGATAATAAATCTATTACTCATGCAGCCATTCTTGTTGCACAGTAACACACGTTTGAAAATCAAACAAGTAAATTTATTCACAATGCTGTCAATAAGATATTTGTTTTATCGATGGTCAATGCTATAGAAACTTAAAGGATAAGCACTTTAGAACAGTTCATGAATACAGTGGAAAATATCCTGTAATATCTGTAATTCATTCAATCAATCGAAACTTTCATAATACTTAAAGGAACTTATTCATGAAAACTCCTGCATGCATAAAATACCTAAATAGAAATGCAAACTTGATGCATTCAAAACACTCCTCAGTCTTTAGACGGTTTCTAATAACAATTTAAATGTTATTCCTCCAAAAGTAACGAAGCACTGCGAAATTGTTGAATTGTTTACAGCTTAATCATGCAAGCTGCTGTCAATGTGTTAATTTAAAAATTTGATACAAAGGTATGCTTCATTTGATGAGAGAATTACTATTATTTAACTTTAAAACTCTACCAAAATATGCTAACGGTAAAGTCTACTACATGCTGGAAAAATTTAAAGTTGATAAGTAAAATGTATCATCAACAATTTACATAAATCAGTGCCACTGTACATTTATTTTGAAGAAATGTGTTTTTTTTTTTGCCTTAATAATACTCCTAAATCTTTGAGCGGTTACAAAGCTTAATCTCGTTTGAAATCGATTTTGTGGTCTGTCAAAACTACAACAAAATCACTAGCTCGATTTGAGCACCAATTGGACAGTGCAGATGTCATGCTTGTAACTGGACAATTGAATAGAACAGTTGACATGTCATGCCTGTGTAAATGGACAATGCGTGTCATATGCAAGCGCTGTTGTCGCGCATTTCGGCGACTGAACCGTTGTCTTTTCATGAAAACGTATAACCGATGTCTAGTTTCTTTTTTAAACTGGTGATTGACAAATGGGACTCCCCGTTCGTAGCCGTCCGATTTTGTCAATCACTCGTATGATTATAGACCGAATTGGACTCCACTCAGTCCTATTACTATAATTTAATAAAAGCTCACACAATCACATTTCTGAAGTGATGAATCAACAATTCTTTGAAACTGTCCTTGAAAAATTAGAAGGCAAGTTGCTGATTCTAGCCATTTCTTTCAAGTTCTCTTGTGACACGTGACATGTCACAGTTTTCCGTAAATTAATAAAACAATAAAACTTACAGATATTCGCAAAAGGTTTGCTTACGAAGAATTGATAGTTACTTTCAAAAATGGGCATTCATTTCAGAATGTAAACTTCTTTCTTTATGTAGTCTGTGACCACAATCTGATCATCTAGCATTGGGATGACACTCCCCGGCCATCCAAACTGAATATTTGAACTTGTCTTTCCAGTGAAAGTTCCTTCCAATGTAAACTGTTGAACTCGATTATTTCCCCCATCACATAAGAAAACGTTATTATGTTTGTCAACACATAAGCCATCAAGCTTATTCATCTGTCCATCACCGTTTCCTTTTTCTCCAAACTTATACAAAAACTGTCCTCTCTCATTAAACACTTTCACATAGTTATTATTCTTGTCAGTTACAAAGATTTTTTCCTCGTAACAAACGCAGCCGGCGGGATAATCCAGCCTTTCTGGACCGCTGTCTCCAAACTTAAACACAGGTTCACCATCCATTGTAAACACCTGAATTCTGCTGTTATTAAAATCCGCTACAACGATAAAACGTCCATCACTTGTAATACAAACACTTACAGGATTCTTAAACTCTCCATCTCCACTTCCCAGTTTTCCAAAGCTTTTCACAAAGTTCCCTGTCTGTACATTCAACTGCTGTATTCGGTGATTACATTGATCAGCCACCAGAATCTCGTCATCCTTTAGGAATGTGACGTCGACTGGATCCTTTAATTGTCCATCCTTGTCTCCATAAGAACCAATTTTTCGCACAAGCTTTCCTGTCTCATCAAATACCAGGATACAGTGACCTTCAGAATCAGCCACAGCAATAACACCTTTGCTGTTCACTGCAATGCCGGTTGGACCTTGGAGCATTTCTCCATGTATATCCAACTTGCCTACAATATTTAATTCTCGAACTTTGACCAGAATAGAAAATGAACTCCGGGCAAGTTTCTGTCCATTTATCTTTACTTCTATTTTATAAGTACCTGGTATTTTCGCTACAAATTTTGCTTGGAAATTTCCATCTTCTTTTTCACTCGTCACCAAGCTCCTCACCTGATCCGCAGGGTCTATGTGTATTTCAACACGATCTGTGTGCTGAGTGTTTCTGATTTCTCCTTCGCTTGTTTTGGGACAAATTAGTAGCTCTGCCTCTATACCAGCTTGGAAATTCTGATCCAGTCCTTCTACGGCCGATCCTTGCACATCTGTTTCGCTGAATTTCGTAAATCCCAGACTCAAACTCTCTGGTTTACATGTCGTCACAAATCCTACACACGAGCTAGCCGGAAGTGCTGGCATTGTGGTCTTGATGAGGTCTTCGATTCGTTCTTCTACATTTTTCTTGTTTTGCATTATGTCTGAACTTGAGCTTCTGTTAACCAGGTTGTTACTGAACTCAAATGCTTGGTCAAGTTGCTTTTCAAAAGACACAACCGATGCTTTTCCAGAATGTAATTTCTCAATCCTTGACACGCGAGTCTTCTCGAGGGCAGAAATGGCTTCGCGCTCCAGTTGGCGAAGCTTTCCCATCATCTGTTCGGTTGCTTGAGAGACTTGGCGTTTAGCTGTGGTAATGTTCGTTTCTAACTCAAGTTCCGTCTTCTCAAATTCACGAATAACACCTCGGCAAGCCTCTTTCTTCCCTTTGACCAGCTGCGCTCTGGCAATGATGTTTACTTTTTCATCGTCGGCTGCCTTTTCAAGCAGAACAATATCGTGGCTTTTGTGATCTGTGGCGATGCAAACTTGACATACACAACTTTGACAGTTCACGCAAAAAAAACGAATCACATCTTTTTTGTGGTAATTCTCTGAGCAAAATGACTGCCTTTTCAACAAGGCCTCGTAGTCTGCGGCTTGAAACTGTTGCACTGGTGTGACTTTGTGTCCCTCAAACATACTTTCTCGAAAGACTTCGTGTGCTTTCACACAGTCTGGGCACATAAACTTCTCGCAGTCAAAGCAGTAGTTGATCTCAGCGCTCCTCTTCTGGCATGTACTACAGCTAATCTCGCTTCCTTCGCCACTGTGTCGAACAGCAAGAAGACTCAACAAACTGTTGTGCAGAAAACTGCTCGGCAGATTATCAAAGCGATTTCCTTCAGGGATGCGAACTTGTGCCTGACACTCGGGGCATGGATACAACCCTTGTTTTTGTCTCGTCAATGCATGTCTCTCCAGGCATTCACAGCAGAACGTATGAAGGCAAGCGATGGTCTTCGGTTTAGTGTAAGTATCCAAACAAATCGAACATGTTACATGCTCTTTGAGGTTTTTTAGAAGCGACTCCATCACGAATTGTTGAGAGTAACACAGCTCTGTTTTGTTTGAGATTCTGAGAAACTGAACTTAGCTTAGCATTCTATCAGCGAATCAGATCTCTGTAGGATCGCGTGATCTTTGCGCAGAGATTGACAGTTTTACATTGCAATTTTATCCACCTATTGTGAACTTTCTCTGTGACTGCGTAGTAAAATCGATTTCATAGCGTGATCGAATGTGTCGCAGTAGCCACTGTATCACGAAAAACAACATGCTACGATGGTTTGGAAATAAACCATCAACCTCATTTTATCGTCCCTACATTTACCGGCGTTTAGTGAGTTTGGGATTCCGAGAAACTTGTTGACACCACACGAGTAATAGGCAGTAATCTATTAAAAGCAGCGAATCGGATCTCTTCAGAAGAGATCTCGTGTTCTCCAGAGCGCCATTTGATAGCTTCAGTTTTGGATTTCAATGTTTCTAAGAAAGCTTGAGAAAGTAACAATAAACAAATGTCTGGTTATCATGTGCTGTCACAGAAAGGTAAAATCTGCTTTCTTCTGAGAACGGAACCTAGCTTAATGGTTATAACCTATTTTAATTCGTTTGTGTGTCGCATTTGGTGTGGATCGTGGATTAGGGAGGGTAGCGTAGGCATTGAGGGCCACGATTTTAGTTTTTAGTTATGCTAATAAGAAAATCATCCCTCAGAACTGCTGGAATCTCTTCCACTTATAGAACTTCCGAGAATATCGTCTTCACTTAAAAACTAAGATCCCAGTCAATTAAAAAATTCAGAGTTGAAGTTTTGGCTGCAATGTCGAGATGATAACTGCAAAGGATCCTCCACAAAAGCGTAACTTTGCAAACGGTAAGAAATCTTTCGGATTTATGGTTTGAAAACAATGATTGTCATGGCCTTGCAGCTCATGGGGTTTGTTCTCTCTCAGAGTGAAGGACTGCGTGGAAGCAGATATTTCCATCTCATCCAACATCTCTCCGTATCGCGACTATCCACTTTGTGAACAGATCTCTGTCTTCTGGGAACTTGTGGAAAGGTATTTTCAATCCACTCTCTTCGTAAACCTTCTCTGTACACTCTGAACACAGCAGTTTCGAGGCTGATTTTCTGATTAGCATAAGTAAACACTAAAACTGAGGCCCTCGATACCTCGATACCTCGTTCTCGAGGATTGAGGATTGAGGACTGAGGATTATTGAGAGCTCTCAATATTCAAAGCTGCAGAAGGCCCTTTTGTTGAACGAATGTTTGTCAAATGTTTAAACCTAATTTCCTTCGCCGTAGTGACTTCAAATTTTTGTTTTCCTAGCGTGACAGCAGATTATGCAAATTAGTCTGTTGAGCAAAGTCCGACCTTGACTGACCCCAACTGTTCTCAGTTAGTAGCGTCAAAAATCTTAGATTTTAACCATTTGAAAAGAAAAGATAGTCGGACAGAACTTTTAGAATACACAGATTGATACTATAAACAGTTTAAACTGCTAAAATCTAGCAAATGATTCTGTCTCGTGACGAAAAAGGTGAACAAAACGTAACGAATATCACATTGTTAGCGTTCGGTCAACGTGTGAATAATTAACTCTTTTTTAAAAATTGGTCTCTGCTCTTTTATATTTGAGTAAACGGAGTTCAAACTAGTTCAAACCTGTATGAACATTTTAAACCAAACTACAGGATTTTATTTAGCGTAACCGGCGATACAGCACTAGATTACGGGCAGTCCCCACTTTTCGGCAAAATCCGTTGCGCGAGTCGAAAAACATCAGTGAAGAAAAAATTAATGTTAGTGCTCACTCCGAGGGCTCAGAGCGGCGCGTGAACATCTTTATCTTTCCTTTTTTTTGGTAGCTCTCCTAGTTTTTTTTAGACTTGCGCGACGGACTTCGCCCAAAAGGAAAAAAAAAACGCTCGGCTGCAATTCTCCTCAGCCACACTATTTTCACTTCATTCTTGTGACCATGCAACTGTCAAACATCTGCCTTCCGGTTCAACAAATGTGAACGGAGTGGGAGAATGGGGGGAAGGGATAATGGCTGAAAAAATGGGATTCAATTAAAAGGAGATGAAGGAGTCACCTTCTTAACTAAGCTTTTCTCTTTTCAAGAGTGACGGTGACAGCCTAACAGAGGGTGAAGCTGGTGTGGTCTCGCCCTCTGTTCATAGCTGTTTGAATAGAGTTCATGTTCTTTAAATACCCCGCAGCTCTTTCCTTTTCTAACGCTCTGAACGGTGCTTAAAGATAAAATACAAAGTCTGAAAATGGCATAGAATCTGAAAGCCCATTATTTCTATGAACACTTTGATTTTTCCTTGCAGCCTACAGGGTTTTTGTGCAACACAAACCACCCATGCGCAAAAGTTATTCCCCTTACCATCTCCTCCCATAGCAAACTTAGGAAGGCTACTTGAAAGGTAGGCGCTATACTTTTACCTCCTTAAACGGATAATAATAATAGCAGCAGCGCATTCTGGGAAATTAACTTTGGGAAAGGGAAAATCAATGAAACATCTAACTAAGGGTGTGGTCGTTATTAATCGATGGTGGGGGGAATATAGTGATGGGAATCAGCTCTCGCCAACAGAGTATTAAGGGGGTACTTAACATTTCCAGATAAGCCCTTTCTATATAGAAGGCAGGTTTATTACATTAAGCCGGTAACAGGCATGGAAGCATAACAATGGTGTAAATAATTAATTTTTTTGCAGCCTTATTTGTATCACAGTTCAGTTACTCTAAATGTAAATGGTAGGTTCCCTGAGCACTAGGCCCAGTCTCTACCGAGGTTTTGCCATTCGACACACGTTAAACCTCGGCGCACGTGTGTTTCCATGGCATGTTATTTTCGCCTTTATTTTTCGGATGAGGATCATTTAACTAGACTTACATCGAAGAAAACGAACCTTACGGAACCATTACGGATATTGTACCACTGTTCAAGGTTACGGAAAAGGACACTTCCTTGTTTGTAAGGATTTCTCATACAGTATTGTATTCGAACAGTGTGCAGAGCGTAGTTGATCGGATCGAATAAAACGTAATATTGACACTGAATTGACGGCTGCTACACAAAATCTTTTTGACAACCCTGAGAAGGCATTACATGGTCGTGGGTTGATACAAATTTATCCTCGAGTGTCGACAATATCTCTCTTTTGTGAGAGATATTATAAACTCGTATCCACCAGCGGACAAATAACGTTCTGTTTAGTCTAGGTCTAAAGTTACTGAATACGTATTTAAACGAAAAACAATTTTAAAACACATAAGAACATTGAATACAGAGAACACCAGCACATAAAATCAGCTAATAGAAAAGCTACTTCAACCTCCGACTAAATGTAAAACAAGTTCTCATTCCAAACATACAGCGAAGGTAGGTAAAAATATTTTATTAATCTACTTGTAGTTCTGCCATTGACTTAGTAACTTTATGTGATATTTACACACAGATATAAAACACTGTATTGTCAAAAAGCGCATTTCAACTGAGTGTCCTACAACTCAATCCAAAGTGATCACAACTGCCAATCATCGAGCACTTTTCAATTCAGTATCCAAAAACCAAAGCCAAGGTAATCACAACTGCCAATCAGAAAAAAGGTTTCCATGATTATTAGCCAATGAGAACTCAGAGTAGAAGCAGCCAACCCCCTTAAAGCGCGGGAAAACGCGAGTGATCAGGTCGTGTTTGGTCTTAGTTTTGCATATGATTGGTTAAGATTGTGACGCGAGTCTTTCTGAGTTTCTGTGGACCAACCTTGTTCCCGACGGAAGCCATGGACTTGATAGCTAATTGCTGTTTCAGAAATAAACCTCATCTCGTGACCAGGTATTCCTTTTTCAAGGGGGGGGGGGAAGAGAGAAAGAGCAACTATAGTGCTTCCATCTTTTCCCTCCCTCCCCCCCCCCACCCCCCCACCCTCGGCACCTGATCCAGGCTAAAGGAAGGGTTTTTTAAAATGGATATTGATTAATAGCTGATAGGTGTAAACTTTTCATCAGGCCACACCCTTTCGCTCCTTTCTCCCTAACATGGGTCCCCTTCAACCCTAAGTATTCTTCCCGATGAATAACAGCGTGAAGGGGTCATTAACAGGAGTGTATCCCCCGTCCCCAACCCCAGGGCTCTTGGTTTCTAAAATAATTCCTTGTTCAGAAATGTTTCCACAGCAAAAGACTGTGTAAGCACACCCAGCTGGCCCACAATTTACTCCAGTGTCATGCTCAGTTGTAGAGGAATATGTCTTCTTTCTAGGGGTGTGGTGAGGGGAGGCTGTGTAGCTGGAATGCCTCCCAAACCATCAGCCTCCCCAGTCCTCCCTGTTACTTCTGATTTTCTCTGTCTCTGAACAATCCAAATGTGCAATACAACATCTTGGTTAACTTGGCCCTTAAACTGAACCTAGTAAGGCAAAAGGGGTTCTTGTGAACTTTACATCTTAGCTTTCAACTGATGCAATCTGGCAAAGTCAAAAATAATCCTAAATACCCTTCTTCATCCAAAGAAGAGTTTTTAGGACAGCAAAAAGATAATTAATCTATTACTCATGCAGCCATTCTTGTTGCACAGTAACACACGTTTGAAAATCAAACAAGTAAATTTATTCACAATGCTGTCAATAAGATATTTGTTTTATCGATGGTCAATGCTATAGAAACTTAAAGGATAAGCACTTTAGAACAGTTCATGAATACAGTGGAAAATATCCTGTAATATCTGTAATTCATTCAATCAATCGAAACTTTCATAATACTTAAAGGAACTTATTCATGAAAACTCCTGCATGCATAAAATGCCTAAATAGAAATGCAAACTTGATGCATTCAAAACACTCCTCAGTCTTTAGACGGTTTCTAATAACATTTTAAATGTTGTTCCTCCAAAAGTAATGAAGCACTACGAAATTGTTGAATTGTTTACAGCTTAATCATGCAAGCTGCTATCAATGTGTTAATTTAAAAATTTGATACAAAGGTATGCTTCATTTGATGAGAGAATTACTATTATTTAACTTAACCAAAACTCTACCAAAATATGCTCACGGAAAAGTCTACTAGATGCTGGAAAAATGTAAAGTTGATAAGTAAAATTTATCCTCAACAATTTACGTTAATCAATGCCACTATATATTTATTTTGCAGAAATGTGTTTTTTTTTTTTGCATTAATAATACTCCTAAATCTTTGAGCGGTTACAAAGTTTAATCTCGTTTGAAATCGATTTTGTGGTCTGTCAAAACTATAGCAAAATTCCGGCATGTGATTGGTTATCACCAGCTCGATTTGAGCACCAATTGGACAGTGCAGATGTCATGCTTGTAACTGGACAATTGAATAGAACAGTTGACATGTCATGCCTGTGTAAATGGACAATGCGTGTCATATGCATGCGCTGTTGTCGCGCATTTCGGCGACTGAACCGTTGTCTTTTCATGAAAACGTATAACCGATGTCTAGTTTCTTTTGTAAACTGGTGATTGACAAATGGGACTCCCCGTTCGTAGTCGTCCGATTTTGTCAATCACTCGTAGGATTATAGATCGAATTGGACTCCACTCAGTCCTATTACTATAATTTAATAAAAGCTCACACAATCACATTTCTGAAGCGATGAATATAATCAATAATTTTTTGAAACTGTCCTTGAAAAATTAGAAGGCAAGTTGCTGATTCTAGCCATTTTCTTTCAAGTTCTCTAGTGACACGTGACATGTCACAATTTTCCGTAAATTAATAAAACAATAAAACTTACAGATATTCGCAAAAGGTTTGCTCACGAAGAATTGATAGTTACTTTCAAAAATGGGCATTCATTTCAGAATGTAAACTTCTTTCTTTCTGATGTCTGTGACCACAATCCGATCATCTAGCATTGGGGTGACACTCCACGGCCATCTAAACTGAATATTTGAACTTGTCTTTCCAGTGAAAGTTCCTTCCAATGTAAACTGTTGAACTCGATTATTTTCCCAATCAGATAAGAAAACGTTATTGTGTTTGTCAACACATAAGCCATACGGCCGATCCATCTGTCCATCACCGTTTCCTTTTTCTCCAAACTTGTACAAAAACTGTCCTTTCTCATCAAACACTTTCACACAGTTATTATCGTGGTCAGTTACAATGAACTTTTCCTCGTAACAAACGCAGGTGAGTGGATGATCCAGCCTTTCTGGGCCGCTGTCTCCAAACTTAAACACAGGTTCACCATCCATTGTAAACACCTGAATTCTGCTATTATAATATTCCGCTACAACGATAAAACGTCCATCACTTGTAATACAAACACTTACAGGAAACTTAAACTCTCCATCCCCACTTCCCTTTCTTCCAAAGCTTTTCACAAAGTTGCCTGTCTGTACATTCAACTGCTGTATTCGGTGATTATATTGATCCGCCACCAGAATCTCGTCATCGTTTACGAACGTGACGTCAGTTGGATCCTTTAATTGTCCATCCTTGTCTCCATAAGAACCAATCTTTCGCACAAACTTTCCTGTCTCATCAAATACCAGGATACAGTGACCTACATGATCAACCACAGCAATAACACCGTTGCTGTTCACTGCAATGCCAGCAGGACCTTGTAGCATTTCTCCCTGAACGTCCAACTTGCCTACAACATTTAACTCTCGTGCTTTGACCGGAATAGAAAATGGACTCTTGGCAAGTTTCTGTCCATTTATCTTTACTTCTATTTTATAAGGACCTGGTACTTTCGCTACAAATTTTGCTTGGAAATTTCCATCTTCTTTTTCACTCGTCGCCAAACTCCTCACCTGATCCGCAGGGTCCAAGTGTATTTCAACTCGATCTGTGTGCTGAGTGTTTCTGATTTCTCCTTCGCTTGTTTTGGGACAAATTAGTAGCTCTGCCTCTGTACCAGCTTGGAAATTCTGATCCAGTCCTTCCACGGTCGATCCTTGCACATCTGTCTTGCTGAACTTCGTAAATCCCAGACTCAAACTCTCTGGTTCACATGTCGACACAAACTCCACAAACGAGCTAACCGGAAGTGCAGGCATTGTGGTCTCGATGAGGTCTTTGATTCGTTCTTCTACATTTTTCTTGTTTAGCATTATGTCTGAACTTGAGCTTCTCTCAACCAGGTTGTTACTGAACTCAAATGCTTGGTCAAGTTGCTTTTCCAAAGAGAAAACCGATGCTTTTCCAGAATGTAATTTCTCAATCCTTGACACGCGAGTCTTCTCTAGGGCAGTAATGGCTTCACGTTCCAGTTGGCGAAGCTTTCCCATCATCTGTTCGGTTGCTTGGGAAACTTGGCGTTTAGCTGTGGTAATGTTCGTTTCCAACTCATTTTCCGTGTTTTCAAATTCACGAATAACACCTCGGCAGACCTCCTTCATCTCTTTGACCAGCTTTGCTCTGGCAATGATGTTTGCTTTTTCATCGTCCGCTGCCTTTTCAAGCGGAACAACATCGTGGCTCTTGTGATCAGTGGCGATGCAAACTTGACACACACAGCTTTGGCAGCCCACACAGAAAAACTTTGTCACTTCTTTCTCGTGATACTTAACGGAGCAAAATGACTGCCGTTTCAACAACGCCTCGTAGTCTGTGGCTTGAAACTGTCGCACTGGTGTGACTTTGTGTCCTTGAAACAAAGTTTCTCGAAACACTTCGTGTGCTTTCACACAGTCTGGGCACATAAACTTCTCGCAATCAAAGCAGTAGTTGATCTCAGCGCTCTTCTTCTGACATGTACTACAGCTGATCTCATTTCCTTCGCCGCTGCGTCGAACAGCAAGAAGACTCAACAAACTGTTGTGCAGAAAACTGCTTGGCAGATCATCAAAGCGATTTCCTTCAGGGATGCGAACTTGTGCCTGACACTCGGGGCATGGATACAGCCCTTGTTTTTGTCTCGTCAATGCATGTCTCTTCAGGCATTCACAGCAGAACGTATGAAGACAAGCAATGGTCTTGGGTTTGGTGTAAGTATCCAAACAAATCGAACATGTTACATGCTCTTTGAGGTTTTTTAGAAGTGACTCCATCACGAATTGTTGAGAAAAACACAGCCCTGTTTTGTTTGAGATTCTGAGAAACTGAACTTGGAGTAGCATTCTATTTAAAGCAGCGAATCAGATCTCTGTAGGATTGCGTGATCTTCGCGCAGAGATTGACAGTTTTACATTGCAATTTTATCCACCTATTGTGTACTTTCTCAATGACTGCGTAGTAAAATCGATTTCATAGCGTGACCGAATGCGTCGCAGTAGCCACTGTATCACGAAAAACAACATGCTACAATGGTTTTGAAATAAACCATCAACCTCATTTTATCGTCGCTACATTTACCGCCGTTTAGTGAGTTTGGGATTCCGAGAAACTTTTTTGACACCACACGAGTAATAGGCAGTATTCTATTAAAAGCAGCGAATGGGATCTCTTCAGAAGAGATCTCGTGTTCTCCAGAGCGCCATTTGATGCTTCAGTTTTGGATTTCAATGTTTCTAAGAAAGCGTGAGAAAGTAACAATAAACAAATGTCTGGTTATCATGTGCTGTCACGAGAGATAAACGGAAAAGTGAAATCTGCTTTCTTCTGAGAACGGAAACTAGCTCAAAGGTTATAACCTATTTTAATTCGTTTAGGGTAGGCATTGAGGGCCACGATTTTAGTTTTTAGTCATGCTAATAAGAAAATCATGCCTCAGAACTGCTGGAATCTCTTCCATTTATGGAACTTCCAGGAATATCGTCTTCACTTAAAAACTAAGATCTCAGTCGATTGAAAAATTCAGAGTTGAAGTTTTGGCTGCAATGTCGAGGTAATAACTGCAAAAGATCTTCTACAAAAGCGCAACTTTAATTGCAAACGGTAAGAAATCTTCAATAGTTTGGATTTATGGTTTGAAAACAATGGTTGTCATGGCCTTGCAGCTCATGGGTTTGTTCTCTTTCAGAGTGAAGGTCTGCGTGGAAGCAGATATTTCCCATCTCATCCAACATCTCTTCGTATCGCGACTATCCATTTTTTGAACAGATCTCTGTCGTCTGGGAACTTGTGGAAAGGTATTTCAATCCACTCTCTTCGTAAACCTTCTTTGCACACTCTGAACACGGCGGTTTCGAGGCAGATTTTCTTATTACCAAAAGTAAACACTAAAACCGTGGCCCTTGATACCTCGAGAACGAGGTATCGAGGATTGGGGATTGAGGATTATTGAGAGCTCTCAATATTCAAGGCTGCAGAAGGCCCTTTTTTGACCTCTTGCGACATCGAAAATATGAAAGTTGACAAGCTCGCTCCTCGTAACACACTGCATGCAGCAAGAAATCGTTTGTATTCATAAATTGTGTGATATCTTAGAGGTTGGGAAAGCATTTCAATTTTTATATGTGTTTATTCAGAGGTTCGCCATAATTTTTTTAAAAACACCGGTAGAGAGGCTTTCTGAAATTGGTCAAAAGTACTCTTTCTTTCTTGGGTGATATTTTTCAAGTCTAGACTAGACCATTAAAAACTGTGGCTGATTTCCTCTGATAACATGTTCGAAAGCATAGAAATTTAAAAACATCATGCACTTTCCTTCCTAATTTTCTTCGCCGTAGTGACTTCAAATTTTTGGTTTTCCTTGCGTGACAGCAGATTATGCACTTATGCAAATTAGTTAGTTAGTCGGCAAACTCCGACCTTGGCTGACTCCGACCGTTCTCAGTTAGTACCGTCATAATCTTAGATTTGAACGGCGCGTGAACATCTTTATCTTTTTTTTGTTTTTTTTTGTTTTTTTTTTTGTTTTTAGTTCTGACAAGTTTTTTTTCGATTTGCGCGACGGAACGTGAATGGCGTAGAATCTGAAAGCCCATTATTTCTATGGGCACTTTGCTTTTTCCTTGCAGCTTGCACCGTTTTTGTGCAACAAAAACCACCCATGCGCAATTTATTCCCCTTACCATCTCCTCCCATAGCAAACTTGGGAAGGCTAATTGAGAGGTAGACGCTATACTTTTACCTCCTTAAACGGAAAGTAATAGAAGCAGCGCATTCTGGGAAATTAACTTTGGGAAAGGGAAAATCAATGAAAAATCTAACTAAGGGTGTGGTCGTTATTAATCGATGGTGGGGGGGGGGGGGGAATATAGTGGTGGGAATCAGCTTCAGGGGACTTTGGAAAATTGACTGTCCTCTCCCCCCTGCTAAATAATGACTTGCCTCAGGGTAATAACTACTAAAAGGGTACCTGAGGAATTAAAAACATCGCCAGCCCAACTTTCACAACTTCTGGGTGAACTAACAATTAAAGAAATATCAAAAGATTGACAGGTCTATCAGCATTCAGTAAGGAGTTCAGATAAAGTCTTGACACTTGGTCTTTTTTGTCGCAGTCTGGTACTTCATTGTAAGAACAAGTGTTACAAAATGGGTTTGCTTGTCTTATTGACAAGTTTAAGAAGTGTAAGGAGTGGGGGACTTCTTCTCAAATGTCCTGGTAACTTAAGAGACCTGTTAAGCAATTTTGATGGACTTCTCAAAAGTTTGAAAAATCGAAACTAAAACTATCAGCAAAAGATAGAAATGGACTGGTTAGAGTATCTGAACCTGCTTCTCTATTCTTTAAATAATAACTTTAAAATATCGTTTTGGGCCCGCTAAGTTACCGCGGGAGCCATTACTGATGGGCTCCTGGTTACCGGTACTTTCAAGAACAGGTCCCTGAACTTAATCTATGAAGATGGCCCTACCCCTACGGCGAAAGTTTCTTTTTGACCCTTGGTAGCAAGCTAATAGTCTTCATGCAAAATCAGTTATACAAGACTGGGCTTTAATCTTGATCCTGCTTAGGAGTTACAGACAAAATATTAGCTAAGGAGGCGAAAGAGGCATCAGGTGTTGATGTTGTTATTGTTTATTTCTGCATATTTCTATGATCTAAACCCACACCGCCCACTTAAAAAATTTTCCCAGAGTATTTACCTCTCTGTCTAGTACCCTGCACCCCTTTTTCTGGGTCAAGTGGCCTTATCTCCATCTTTACTACCCCTACCTCTCTATCATGTACCCATACCATAGTACTTCACTCGGTGATACAGGCTTCCATCGCTTGTTCCTTCCCCAAGGGAACCCAATTCATTCTGAATCATTCTGCGTTTCGGAAACCAGTCAGTTCGGACAGTGTATGCACCAAACAAGACATTTTGCCCCCTAATGCTGCTGTTGTTCGTCATTTGAAAGTTTGAAAAAGATAATATGTAACATTTCTAGATAAGCCCTTTCTACATAGAAAGCAGGTTTGTTACATTAAGCCGGTAACAGGCATGGAAGCGTGACAATGGTGTAAATAAAACTTTTTTATGCGGCCTTCTTTGTATCACAGTTCAGTTACTCTTAATGTAAATGGTAGGTTCCCTGAGCACTAGGCCCAGTCTCTGCCGAGATTTTGCCATTCGACACTACGTTAAATCTCAGCGCACGTGTGTTTTCATCGTTTGTTATTTTCGCCTTTATTTTTCGGATGAGGATCGTTTAACTAGACTTACATCGAAGAAAAAGAACATTACGGAACCATTACGGATATTGTAGCACTTTTCAAGGTTACGGAAAAGGACAGTTGGTTGTTTGAAAGGATTTCTCATACAGTATTGTATTCGAACAGTGTGCTGAGCATAGTTGATCGGATCGAATAAAACGTGGAGTTGACACTGAATTGACGGCTGCTACACAAAATCTTTTTGACAACCCTGAGGAGGCATTACTTGGCCGTGGGTTTATACAAATTTATTCTCGAGTGTCGACAATACCTCTCTTCTGCGAGAGATAATATAAACTCGTATCCACCAGCGGACAAACAATGTTCTGCTTAGTCCAGATCTATAGTTACTGAATACGTATTTAAACCAAAAACAATTTTAAAACACAAAAGAACATTAAGTAAAGAGAACACCAGCACATAAAATCAGCTAAAAGAAAAGCTACTTTAACCTCCGCCGGACTAAATGTAAAACAAGTTCTCATTCCAGACATACAGCAAAGGTAGGTATAAATAGTGTTTACTTACCTGCTTGTAGTTCTGACATTGACTTAGTAACTTTATATGATATTTACACACGAATTTAAACACTGTATTCTCAAAAAGCGCATTTCAACTGAGTGTCCTACAACCCAATCCAAAGTGATCACAACTGCCAATCAGAAAAAAGGTTGCCATGATTATTAGCCAATGAGAACTCAGATTAGAAACAGCCAACCTCCTTAAAGCGCGGGAAAACGCGAGTGATCAGGTCGTGTTTGGTTTTAGTTTTACATTTGATTGGTTAAGATTGTGACGCGAGTTTTCTGGACCAATCACACAACGAAGTAAAGCAAAACCAAAGCAATACAACATCACTTTCGATACTCAGTTGGAAACTGCTCTAACAAAGGGAATATAACAAAAGGCCAGAGATAACTCAAAAAAAACTAGCAAAGAGCCTGAAGCGCTGGAAATATACAAATGGCCCAACTCCAACACTTGATCTTGTTTAGGCTCGTACCTCTTGATGGTCAAGAGGACGGCATAGGCTCTCTAAACCAATAACAGACTAAAGTCAAGTTAAACCAATGCCCATGACTATATCCATGACTACTTTCGACACTCAATTGAAAATTTCTTTCATAGTTTACAATATTATCATATAAAGACTAGTCTTAAAATAATTCTGAACATGTCTAATGATTAGGTCTCTAGATTCTGTTGCTGTATTGCGCTACTCGTTAGGTCTGATCTGTAAAGTGATTTTCTGTTGGTTATCCAGGCATTCTCGTAGTTTATTCTCAGTCATCGTTAGCCTTTGTTCCAAAATTGAAACCGTCTGCAGGAAAAAGTGGCTCAATGAATATGACAATCTCTACCCTACACTGAAAAATGTTTTTAAAAAATCAAGTATCATTGCGTACAAGCGAAAGCTAATACATCTCCACGTTGCACAAAAGTTTGCCTCGTAACTGTACAAGAAAAAAAATTATACGAGACTACTCATGACCTTTTCCCCGAAGGCGGTTATGGACTTGACAGCCAATCGCTGTTGTAGAAATGAGCTCAATCTTGCAATCAGGTAGTCCTTTTTCGAGGGAAAGGGTAGAGTAGATCTTGCAATCAGGAAGTCCATTTTAAGGGGGAGGATAAAGAGATAGAGAGAGAACGATTGTAGTGCTTTCCCACAAAAAATTCCTGATTCAGAATAAAAGAGACCATGCTTCTGAAAGGCTAGTAGAAGGAAATAGCAAAAATTGACTACAGTATGGAAGCCACGCCCCCCGTTTCAAAGTCTCTTGTCTTGTTTAAGGAAGGATGTTTTAAAATGGACATTGATTCGAAATTGATATGTGTCAGCTTTTCATCAGGCCACACCCTTTTGCTCCTTTCCCCCTGACATGGTCCCCCTTCAACCCTTGGTATACTCCCCAATGCGTGATGGGGTCATTAACAGATGTGCATCCCCACCCCACACCTAAGGCTCTTGGTTTCTACAAATAATTCCCTGTTCAGATATGTTTCCACGACCAACCTGTGTTAGCACATCCAGCTGTCCCACAATGTGCTCCAGTGTCATGCTCAGTTGTGGAGGAATATCTCTTCTTTCTAGGGGTGTGGTGAGGGGAGGCTGTGTAGCTGGAATGCCTCCCAAACCATCAGCCTCCCCAGTCCTCCCTGTTACTTCATCTAATTTGCTCTGTCTCTGAACAATGAAAATTTGCAAGAAAACATCTTGATTAACTTTGCTCTTAAACTGAACCACGGGGGATCTCGTGAACATCACATCTTAGCTTTCAACTAATGCAATCTGGCAAAGTCAAAATAAAATCCTAAATGGCCTACTTCATCCAAAAAGAGATTGCTCACTTTTTCCTTGCAGCTTGCGCCGTTTCCGTGTGACACAAACCACTCATGCGCAATTTCTTCCCCTTATTATATCCTCCTCTCACAAACTTAGGAAGGCTAATTGAAAGGTAGACGCTATATTTTTACCTTCTTAAACGGAAAGTAATGGAAGCAGCGCATTCAGGGAGATTCAGTTTGGGAAAGGGAAAATCATTGAAAAATCTAACTAAGGGAGTGATCGTTATTTATCGATGTTAGCTCCAGAGGAAAAATTGTTAAAAGGGTACCTGAGGAATTGAAAACATGGCGGGACCCACTTCAACCACTTCTGGGTCACCAACAGCGAGATTTCTGGGCTCTGCTCCAGCTCTGACCTGTAAAATGAAACAAATCAATTCAGGTATTTCCCACCTTCGCGGGTGTCTTTCGGGAAAAAAGTCCTACGCGCGCTAGTTTCACGAAAATCTTAGCAAACTATACATCAGAAGAAAGCTTTATAACTGCAGTATACGATAAAAATATAATTTAAGTGACTTTTCTTTTAAAGAAGTGCCAGAAGCCGGCAACACGTGAAACGACCGAAGGTTCTTCTATGGAATTCATCTGGTACTAGATGCCGCAGCACAAGCAAAATAGCTGCACAGTCTCATTTACAAGGCATTAATCAACATAAGGGTGTCAGACTTTTTCGATATTCTGATTGGTTGTCTAGATATCGGTATCTAAAGTTGAAGTAGCTAAAACTATGCCAGGCGTGTTGCGTAAATGGACGCCATGGAACAAATATTTCAAATACTAAAATTTCCCGTCACATTTTCGTTTGTCATTATTCCTAGAATGGTTTGGCGAAATTTGACGAAAATCGGTCAAATCTATAGACCCTATAAATTCGCTCTAAGTGGTTACATTCCTACCAAATTCAAATGCGAGATTTTAGCTCATAAAGGTTTGCAAACAACTCGCGTCACGCTAGATTACCTCGCCTCCAAAAACCGATGTAAACAAAATATGGAAATATCATCGAGCCTCAACATGAGCGGTTGCCGCGAAAATTTCCCCTAAGAGATTCGCCCAGGTTCGAGATTATGACACCTTCCTGATTTATTAACTTTTATTTGAAAATACGTTTTTCTAAATAACTCGGTTGCTTTTAAGGATTTCAGAAAATTTTTGAATGGAAACGTTAGTTTGAATGTTTGAATTCAGTTTAGTCAAATAAAACAAAAATCAATTTTTTCGGCCTCTGAGGTTGGGAAGTAACCTTTTTTAACATAATCAACATTTTCAAACAATTATCAATTAAGTGTCGAAGGTAATCCAAGATTGCTTTGGTTTAATTCACTGTGCTCTGTGATCGGTCAAGAAAACTCGTGTCACTTACTGAACCAATCAGACTCAAAACTCCAACCACCTTGTTTGTTTTCACTGTCAGTTCTCATTAGCTACACGTGTCATTTTCTTTTCATCTGGTTGGTCTTTGAGATTTCTTGGGTTTTGGTTTTACACCCTTCCCCCCCTCCCTAGATGGGATTCAGTCTGTCACAGGTTACCCCCCCCCCCCTCCTCAGCATTTCGTCAGGTTTCCTTGACAGCAGCGCCCATTTATAATCCTGGGTGGAGAGGGGTGCTGTGAAAGTATAGTGTCTCACCCAAGAACACAACACAGTGTCTTGTCTGGGTCTTGAACCCAGGGCTCTTAGGACTTTTACCCCTCACTCCCTAACATTAGTATACATATTCTCCCTACTGTTCTCTAAACATTTCCTTAGGTGCTGACAAGGAGAATTTGACTAAAAATCAAGAAGGTTTTTTTAGTTTGTGATCATTTCCTATTTCTCATGACCTTAATGTTTGATTCAGAGGTGATATTGAAAGGAGAATTTAGATGCTAGTCACTCTTAAGAGAACAACAGGTCAAGCCACCATCTCATGCTTAACCTTCTTATTTGTTCTTAAAATTTCTTATCTGATGAACTCAAAGCTTGTCCAGACTTACCTCCGGTGCAGCTTCCTTGGACGGAATCCTTGGAGGGGGATCATGAGTATGTGGTGTGGGTACAGATGGAGATGCTGCTCTTTTTCTGTGGGAACGTAGCACTGAAAGCAACAGAAAAAGGTATTGAACACCCTACCAGTCACATGTAGGAGGCTAAAGCAGCTAAAAAATTAAAAAAAAAACAAACAAAAACAAACTTAAGACAAAAACATCTGATTAGTTCCAGAGAATTGACATGAAATGTTAACCCTTTAACTCCCAGAAGTGATCAACATGAAACTTCTCCCTTAAAATATCCTCATATAATCCAGCAAACATGTAATGAGAATAATCAAAGTTATCAGGTGTTGCTATCTTGATCTAACACAGAATTCTCATCACTAATATACAGGAAAATGTGTAGAAGTTAAAGGGGAGAATTAACTATCAGATCTTGGGAGTGAAAGGGTTAAATGCCATTGTCAGAAAACTTCCTCGGAATCCCAATCACTTGTCTGGGGACCCTTGTTAGTTGCCATGGAAACTTCATCTCAAAACCTCTTCAGGACGCTTCTGATTTCATCCTGGTGGAGCACTTGTACACTGCAGTTTTAGAAGAGCCATCTCATACATGTAGCTCCTATCAAAACATCCTTCATAATTATAAACTGAAACAAGTTACCTTCATCATAATCAACTTTATCAAAGTTTGTCTTCCACACCATTACCTGAAAAACATGAACACTAACCTAAGAACTCAGTTTTTATTATAAGATCAGCTGTTAAAATGAGAAAAAGTACACTTTCTTTCAGCTAAGAAAATTTACAATAATTTGCATTTTACCTGCTCATCTGAACTTCCTGATGCAAAATATTCACCATTTTGTGAGAAAATTACACATGTTGCTGGTCCCTTCAATATGGAAAAAAAAAGCAAGATACTTGTATGTTAAAACATTTCTAAATCCTTTTTATATAAACTTAAATTTATTTAAACCTAAATAAACTTAACTTGATTTATGATATTCATTTATAAAGCAACTGCAACACAAGACATGCTCTAATTGTTCCATTGGTAATTAGATGAGAATAATGTTTTAGATTTGTGCACCGGCTGTAAGAGATTGTTTTCCTGTGTTTACATAATCTCATATGAAGATGGCAGAATTCTCAAAAGTTTTGCAAACTCTCTAAATAACTGTCTTCCATTCATTCAACCTCCCTCATGATTAGATGAGGCTGTATAAACACTGAAAAAATCATTTACTGTGTAAGTATGGGATGTATAGAAGAAATCCTATTTGAGAAGAATTCACTTTATCCCATTTAAGACTACAATTTTAATATATTAAGCCATGATGATAATGCATTGAAAATGTGATATAAATATTGTAACTTGATATCATTTTTTTAAAATAAAATTGAAATGAAAAATAATAACAAACTAACTTCTGCTACACCTTGTACAAACCTGATGTCCATGGAGTGTGTAAAACAGTCTTCCTTCCATCAAATCTAATATCTGGAGAAAATATAGTATTTTTGGTTACACACTTTTTCAAATTTCAAAGTGCACTTTTAATGCACAAGTCAAAGGGAAAGGGGAGAGGGATCAGTAAAATGGGTGTGCTGTAGCCCAAAAGTAATGGATGCAGGCTCAGCCTCATAATTTCAAACTGTATCAAACATAAAATTTACATCACAAACTGTGATTATAGAGCAAATAAGCAGGTGAAAGGAAGATGAGATGGTGCTTTCTACTGGATACAAAAGTGTAAACAAAGGACAAGGAAGTTCTTTCATGTACCCAAGTTAACTTTCACATCACAGCTGAAACCACCATCCCACATTCCTTTTCTTGTTTATTAGTAGGGTAGCAGGGTTAGCCCAGTGGTAAGAGTGCTCACCTCCCTCCACCCTAGCCCCAGGTTTAATTCCTAGACTGGGTGTCACATGTGGGTTGAGTTTGTTATTGGTTCTTGCCCTTGATCAGAGGGTTCTTCTCCCTGTACTAAATCCAACATTCCACATTCCAATTTAATCTGGAAACAGTGGACAAGAAGAGCCACTGCATGGAATGTCTGTTGCAAAATTCCCATTATTTCTCATGATTGTTATGTAGTATTATTATTTGCTCCCGAGTCTCCAAAGATGACACTGACCTTAAGTGTTGTATCACTTGAAGCTGATACAAGATAATTTCCAGATGGATGAAATGAAACAGCATTCACAGCATTTGTATGTGCTACAAATTGAAAACAATAGTTCAATTAAAGAACATTGAAGATGATTGTAAAACTCTAACCATAACAGCTGGTTCAAACAATCTTTGCACCGGCAAATTAATTTGTATACCTTGATAATGCTGAAGTAACTTGTTCATCCTTATGTCCCACACCTTAACAGTACTGTCCGTTCCACCTGCTGCTATGCATGTGCCATTTGGGTGAAATTCTACTGAGTTTACATATCTAAAAGAAAAGATAGGTTAGGTAAGAAAGAGGAAATAACTTGTGAAAGCTAACTTATTAAAAAACTAATTATAACTCCTAAATTCTTTGACTTAATGCTGTAGCACAATTTCCAATTGTACAAACTTGTGCAATTTTTTTGTCTTTAAATTATTTACCTGTGCTTTCTAACACCAAATTGCACTCAAAATCATGCTATTACCAATACAAATTGAATTTATCTGGGAGAAGTTACGCACCCTCCTGGATCATAAAATGTATGAACACATTCTTTGCTTGTTCTGTCCCATATCTTAATCGTCTTGTCATCACTTGCTGATACAATCATTCGCCCATCAGGAGAAAACCTACAAAAATACTGAACTGTAAACATTCACAGTCAAGAGGAACAACTATGAAAAAAATTTGGGTATCTAAATTGCCCACTAAACATACTTTTATTCTACACTAAAGTAGACATCCCCAAAATTCCTTCAGTTGTTTTGTTCTACTCTTCAGTTGAGCAGAGGTGCTTTAATTATAGATTACAGATCCTTCTGCAGCAGTTTATACTGACTCATAATCATTAATTTCGTAATCCTTGCCAAAGCATCTAGTTAATGCACTGGGACTTTAAAAATGCATTATTTGTCACAAACAAGCAGCTGACAGTATGTAAGCAAGACCTTTCAAATCAGACACTGAACATATATATTAAGGTACAAAATATTCCCTTATCTGATGATCATTCATACTAATAATCATGTATTATTTATGACTTATTTCAACTGTGAATGATGTATACCTTGCACATCTAACCCAGTTCATGTGAGCATTGAGAGAAAATTGAAACTTTTGACGATGAACAGTCCACACCTAAAGCAGTAATCATGGTAAAATAATTATCCTCAATAGTATAATAATCATGTCAATAACAAATATCAGCATGATAACTTGAAATGTGAAAAGGCGATGCAAGATATCAAATAAAACTTAATAAGTGATCATGAATATATATTTTAAGAGGTGACGCCTAAAGAGCAGAATGGAAGGCTTTTGGCAAAAACTAAAATAATACAGATTAGTGCACTTTGGCATGCCAGGCTCTTATTTGACCCCTTTGATGCCCAAGAGAAATTAGTATCTAATTTCTCCTTACAATATCACCCCTGAATCACACATTATGGTCATGAGAATAAAGGAAATGATCCCCAACCATAGAAGCTCTTGATTGTTAAAAAATTCTCCTTGTCAACATTGTAGGAAATGTATAGAGAACAGTATGGAGAATGTGAACACTGATCTTAGGGTGTAGACTGGGTTCATGGACAGCTGATTCCCAGGATTTACCAGTAGAAAACTTTTTAGTTGCCATGGTTTAGTGACAAGTGTTTATTTCTTTTACAAAAATTATTTTTATCATATTCCTAGTAAGTTACACAAGTTTTTATTTGCTTCTTTTTTCATTTAAAAGAGGTTGAAACCAATTTGTAGTACATAATTAATTGTGTTATAGTACCTTGACTGTTTTATCATCTGACGCCGTGAGAAGAGATTGTCCATCACCAGAAAAATCCACACTCCTTACCGTTGCTGTATGAGCTTTAAACACTGTGCTTTCTCCTTTTCTTAAAAAGACAGAACAGAAAAATATAAGAAACATTATCCAACTCTTGGGTTCCAATATTCACAGATCAGTAGATTTTAGTGTGAAGTTAAACATGTTCCTGATTTCACTGGCTCCAATTCCAAGCCATAAATAACTCATCCACACTATACACTTATAGGTTCCCTCAAAGAGGAATATTAACTTAAAATGGTTCTGAATTACAAGATATAAATAATAAAACAATTGACGCATAGCAAATACAACAACACTTACACACTAGGAACCCAAAGTCTAACAGTTTTGTCCCTGGATGCTGATGCAATCAGATGCCCTGATGGAGAAAACTTTACCGAAAGTACTGCATCCTGAGAGAGAGTCAACAGGAAACATTTTAAGCCAAAGCCTCTTGCAATATCAGAATAACAGAGCCATGTAGAATCAACAAATTCTTGAAACCTCTTCTGCATGATTTTCTGTCATTTCAAGGTGCTGATTTTCTAGAAAAGCAGGTTATCTTCTGACTTTTCTTAATTACCACAAAAATGTTCTAATGTAGTTCATCTACATTTCATATCGACCATTGGAAATGACAGTACCACTATCAGATTGAAGGCTACCCAAATTTGTTTCAGCCCGAAAAAATATCAAAATATGCCAAATAAAACTTTGTGGGTGATCATACATATATCAAAATATGACAAACTGTTTTAACTTGTGACCAGGGGTTTGCAGTTTTAGTAGCCAAAAGGAAAGTGTCTCTTGATATGATAGCACACAACCCCCTCCTACCTATATATATGAGGTAGATTTTGCTTGAAATACAGCATAGCGATTATGGTAAATATATTGTGGTATGCAACTGTGCATGGCAGACAATAAAGAGAATTACTAATGAGTTCCTAGGAGTGAGAGGGTTAAAATAGGGGAAGAGACAAAGAAATGATGAAAAAATAAATAATCAAACCTTATGTCCGACAAATCTGTATGCTCGCATATGAGGTTTGAAATGCCAGATCATTAGACTTGAATCCATAGAACCAGTAACTGCCCGTGATAATAAAGTACTTATGTGAAAAATCATAGAATAAATTATAATTATCTTAATCAACTCTTGATTCATGTCAAAAGAATCATGTCTGAACAGACATTGGGGGAAAAATTTGACTTTTTTATCTGCTCCTCAGGAGACTATCAAAACTCAGAGCAACTCAACAATAATCGGGTATTTCTGAGCACCGTCAAGTGACTATTTTCATGCCCCTGTTGTGAATAACAAACTCACAAGCCATGTTGCCATGTTCCTGTGTTCCTGTAGTGAACAAGTAACATGGAGCCATATTTTTATGATCATTAAATTCCGAGATCTTGCACCTGATCTAAGAGAGTAGTACAAGATTGACAAGCACCTGAAGTAATCATCGACTGCTTTTACGATCTTAATGAAGATTCCATGATCTTGCCTTATATCAACATGTAACAACCCTTAGCTAGCTTACCCAGCTGTTTCATGTTCGGATTAAAATCCACGCTTGTCACCGTGTCTCTGTGGCCTTTAAAGTGCCTTTCGAGCGTTGGATCTTCCTGCGAAGTAATCGTTAGACAAGTTAGGAAAATCGGATGATCTTAATCTTGCAACCTGGCGAAAGTCTCGAAAATGTGGCAACAACTACCACTTTTGCATCTTTCCAAACCCTCAATTATTTCTCACCCTAGTCCTGCATGCAACTTACCAAACTTGATGCCATCACTACTGCATCAATTTCTAAAACACCTATCTAGTGCTATTTGATAAAAAATGCTCCAAACTTCAAATTAATGCAGTTATCTTCTTTTACTAAATTCAAATATGGCGGCCGTTGTTATTATCCTTATAAGATAAACCGCAGTTAAGAGCGGGAGAAATGCGGGCTCATAAACTCCATCATGGCGGCCAAGTTTGAATAATCTTGGACAATTTAAATACCAAGATCAAGCCAACGAAAGCCTTTGAAAATGGATCGAAGAGACCAGTACAAAACTTTAGGTGTTAGCGTGGAGTCTCAGAGAAGTAAACGACGTGACCAGGAGGCAGAAATTCGGAAAGAGAAACGCGAGAAGTTGTTGAGTGCAAAACGAGTTCGTTTCTCTGAAGTTGAAAGTGATTGCGAAGTTGAAGACTTTACGACAGAACAAGTTCAAGAATTAGCCAGGGTGATACAAAAATCAAACGAAAGCAATCTGAAAAACCTAAAAAGTCTAAGGAAAGCGTTTGCACAAGGAAGTGAATTAATAAGCGTTTTTCTTGGAGTCGAAAACAGTGTGAGGGCTTTAGTCGGACACTTGACCGGGAACAACTCACAGTTACAGCATGAAGCTGCTTGGTGCATCACGAACTTGGCAACAGGCGCTCATGAAGATACTATGAAAGTACTAAAAGCATCCGCTGCTTATCTTATCACATATCTTAGCGGACAAAATGTTCAACTGCAAGATCAGTGTGCCTGGGCTTTGGGAAATTTTTCTGGCGATTCTCAGGAATGTAGGGACATTCTGCGAGCGCAGGGGATCATTGTACCAATGGTTAATCTCTTAAAGGTATTGAAGCTGCATTTATTCTATTAATCAGTCTAAGCAAAAGATTCCAGACCCAGAATGCAGGGATTCCTGATATGGGAGCTAAAGAATGGAGGGTGACAGTCAGTGACAGCTGTCAGGAATAAGAATGAATGTATCCAGTTAGTATTGAACAGAAAGGGCTAGATAGAACTCCACTTTGCTCCAGGCAGGGGCTAGACAAGGTTAGATGTAAAAAAATGCCCTATACTTTTATTTATAACAGCTTTCTCTTCCCCTTTCCTGTCCCAACTTACCTTGGTGCACAAATGATGTCTTGTGCTTAAGAGGCAAGGTTGAAGAGAAATGCTATCTAGCTATTTTTAGCAAATAAATTTTACACTCAGACAGGAAAGAGGTACCAGTATTTCAGCATTATTGATGTAGGAAAACCGTAAGTGTCCAAAGTTTATATGATTTTCTGTACTTTGTGAATGACTTTTTTCTCTTTTGCTGCAGTCACCAATATCCACTGTAGTGCAGTCAGCAGCATTTGCTCTATCCAACCTAGCCAGGGGAGACCAGGGTGTCGCTGAAGAACTGTTACAAGCAGGGATAGCACCTCTGATCATTAGCCTCCTTACTCCTGGAAACAGCTCCACTGATGTTGCTTCAGAAGTAGCTTGGGTATTGTCATACTTGACATCCAAACCTATCTGTGTGCCTCTATTAGTATCAGGAGGAGTTACCAATATTCTTGTTGAATCCTTGAGTTTGCTGACACAGCAAACTGAACTTGATAGCCAAGCTGTGACACCAATGTTACGAAGCTTAGGTTAGCTTCTTGTTTTATAAATTGTTGACAACTAAGGGATTATACAGTGTCGGGTCAAAGATGATGTATGGGAGATGAAACGTTAAGGGTGAAGGTCATTTCGTGTTAGGAACTTGTTGCTAAGGTCCAGTTGGTGAAGATTATATTTAGCCCTTTACACCCTGAAGTCTTTGTCAGGCGACGTAGTCGAAGATTTACATTTCACTATTTATAGTACCTTGGTTTGTTGTTGTTGGTGTGTTTTGCCTTACTGTCATTGGTGCATTTCAATCCTTAGAAACAAACTTGTAATAACAGGAAAAGCCAGCTTGCTGTAATTAGGGCCAACTTTTTCGGAAAAAAAAAACTTGGAAACTGACATAACTTCCATAAACTTGAGTTTACATCAAACCAGATTTTGATTGGAGATTTTTGGCATGCAGGTTTTGTCTTAAGTAATGAATACAGCTTATTGATTTTCTAATTTTCTGTGGATTTGCATTATGTCTAGGTAACATTGTTAGTGGACCTGATGAGTATGGAATCCAAGCAATGCAGAGTGGAAAACTGGTTGGTGCAATGAAATTGTTTCTCCAATCAGTTCACAGGCATATAAAGAAGGAGAGTCTGTGGGTACTGTCCAATTTGACCGTGGGACCAACAGAACACATTGATGCGTTAGTTCAAGCTGGAATATTACCACTTGTTATGGATCTGATGTCATCAACTTACGATATTAAGAAGGAGGTTTGTCAAAAAGTCTCCTTATGTAAGAGCTCTGAGCTCACCTTTTGTCAAAGTGATCATGAAGCAATCTAAATTTGTGAAATGGTTCCTAGAGATTGAAACTATTAAGAAGGAGGACATTTTTGTTACATCTCTCAGTTTGCATGTGCACAAAGATTGGTCAATTTAGCAGGCCATATTTCACTGTGTGGCCTGCCAAAGTCAAAGGTTTCTTTGAGTGAAATCTTTTCCCTCAATCTAAACCAAGAAATAGAATAACTATCTTACTTACCTCATTTTCTCAGTCTGTGCTGTAAGTTTACGAACCTTGTTTTTTCTGCTCAGATCTTTGGCTTTCATTTTGTGCTTAACCATAAATCTGAGCAGAAAAAATTTAGTCCATAACTTTAGTACAGACCTCAAACCTTGTTAGTAAAAGGCACATCTTTTGCAGCAAATGTTTATCTCACTTTGTTTATAGGCCCCTAGACCTAAGTAACAAAAGTTAAATTTGTTACATGACTGCTTAAAAACAGGTCTACAAATAAGCATTTTTTTTGTCTCCAATTTTAAGAGCCAAATTCTTTTTACTTGCCATAACTAAAATGGTCATAGCTTTGAAGGTTGCCTACCTTGAACTTTGGCCGTGTCCTCAAGTATAGAAATGGTTTGATGCATCACTGTATCCTTATGCATGTTTGCTGTTCAGTAGAGAAGAGTGTAGGATGGTCAGCTGTTAAACAGTGTAGAAATACAGCTAGAATTGTGTTGCTCATGAAGAAAACAGCAATTATTTGTGGTACTTTAGGTTGCTAGAACTCCGAAAGATCTCTTAATTCAGTATACAACATGCAAAGTAAAGTGTTATTTTTCTAACTTACAGTGTATTGGCATAGTGACTACTTGGTCTCTAAAATGTTTGAAAAACCAGTTTGTCTTTTAATTTTTTTTTTTTCAGGCTGCTATTTGCTTGTGCAACATTGCACATCATGGTCCTGAATACTTGAAGAGTGTTTTAGATGTTGGAGCCATGGAATCATTCATCAACATTATGAAATCTCTAGACCAAGACACTGTTATCACTGGTCTTCAGTTTGTTGAGATGTCTCTGAGAAATTTTCCTGCATCTAAAGACTTGTTTGAAGCTGGCGAGGGCGTTGCTTGTTTAGAAGCTTTGGAATACAACTGTAATGAAACAATTTGTCAGTATGCAAATGAGCTTCTTGATACTTATTTCATGGAGGAAGGGCCTGAGGAGGGGGACTTTGGTGGGGAAGCAGAGAATAGCGAAAATGATGTGTTGTCATGGAGATGCCAAGACAGTGAGATGACATCATAGTGTGATCTACACTTTTCGGATTAGTTTTTAATGCACATTTCTTGGAGAAGGTTACTTTTCACCGAAGAGATATTCAGACATGAAGCCCAAAAAGAAAAATTGGGCTCTCTTATTATCAAAGGTAGCAGAGGTTGAATACAATTGCAGTTCAATTTTTGTTAACTCTTTCACAAATTACCAAGACTAAATTTCTTCTAACAATATAAAAACAAAATCAAGCGGGCAAGTGATGAGAATGAAGAATACTACAATCAAAGAGGATTCTTAGCTGATCCAATATCAATTTATCCAAACTAATTCCACAAGAATTGCATGACAGTAAACAAAAATGCCATCAGTTTAGCCTGTAAACAGGCTTTAGCATTTGCGTTTTGCTCACAGCTCCTATTCTGAACACAGCCACCAATTACATCATCAGCAGCCACTTATGGCAAACATTATGGAAACCCCTTTTTTGTTTAACATATATATATTTATAATGGAGATACTGTTTCATCTTGAGAGAAATTACACCACTGTTTTCCTTTTCACATTGAAGAATATACAGTGTTAGTATATACCACACAGGTGAATAGAATTTTTTTTGGCACACATGATTGGCTACTTTGGAAGTAAATAGCAGGTACTTTTCACCTCCAAGCAGTGGATGAGATGAAATCGTGCATCAGGAGTTTACTTTCTGACCATTTTGCAGTATATTGAAAGCAAGATAAATTTTGGTATTTGCATGGTATATACTAAAACAGTTTTTTACCTTGCTGTCAGTGAAAGTGGTTGTTATTTAATAACCTCACCACTTCATGGCTTGATAAATATCCAACATGATATGTTGGATATTTGCCCTTTTGACTTTTTTCTTGACAACTGCCCACATTCAAAATGTTGGATGATATGTTGGATGATATCCATGATAGTAAAGATTAATAGATCAAAGAGGTGGAAATGAAGTGTGTTCTTAAGTTAGTACTTCTTTTCTCATCTTTTCTAATTTTAATATTGGCATAATTTACCTTTTTTCAACAACTAAGAAAAACTGTGCTCAATTTTTTAACATAGAATGTTGCTAACAAAATATTCTGGCTATGGTTACTCCTTTTAGAACCTAGTGAATTATTAATTAAATTTCGAAAGCTATTTTGAATTAATTAACAATCTTTGTTTAGCTCACTCTTTGTAAGTGTCTTTTGTTGTTCTTTCCTCATTCTGGATCCATCTTGTGTATTTTGATAGTCATCATTCTCAAGCTTTTATTTTCATTGGCAGATGTGTATGGGTAAAGCCAAATCAATTTTCAGCAACAGATGTTCCCTGACAACTTTACGTTAAGTGTGCAGACGGAACAATAAAATATTTAATCAGTTGTTCGCTGACAAGACCTTTTGTTCAAAATTTGAAATGCCAGTTTTTGAACGTGGGCAGTTGTCAAGAAAAAAGTCAAAAGGGCAAAATTTGCTAAGCGTGGACGACTCCACGAGAAGAATTGATAGAGAAATTATTAAGGGTTTGGATTTAGGAAAATAAATTTTCACCATCTTTTTCTTGGGAGATATCGTCAATAATTTTTCATTACTTATATATTCACAAGCGAAAAGTTACATGACCAGCTGCATTTGTTTAAAAAAAAGCCTAGAAGGAAATTTCACACTTGTATTTAATTTCTGTCTCACTCTCGGAGACCAAAGAGGCAAATAATTGGGCGAGATGAAGATAAAAATGCGTTCTAGGCATCACGCGAAAGAACGGGTCCTCGAGGATGTTTCCCTCCCACAACGAGGCAAGCAATGGCCGAGGACTGGACTCTGCGAGAGAGTCTAGATTTCTTTCGTTTCAATATTTAAGGTTTAATTTTTAAGCCGATTACAGGATCGCTACACAAGAAATGTGTCAATCTGCTATTTGACCAATGCACTACTCAGGAAATAAATATTCATGCCGTTGCATGGGAAAATTGTTGGCTCATTGTACGAAACCCAGTGACAGGCGGCTGTAAAACTGTCAAACAATCGCGATGATAAGAACAGATGTGCCCTCTGAGTCTAAATTGCAAATTTGACGAAAGAACGAGATGTTACCTTAAAAAAAAATCGTGGTGTTTAGATAATCTCTGTGAAAATCGACAGTTCTAGCTGTTACATCGACTACCACATTTATTTTTCCCGCTTTTTACGAGTCGCTCTTTTCCCTCCCACCCCTCCCTAATTCTAAGCACGATCACTATATCTTTAATTTGCCATTTTTTAAAAATTTTTCCTTTAAGTTGGCTGTTTGCTTGAAATTTTCTGCCCTCATGATTAATCGTTGTTTCTTTTTTTTCTTCAACAAACTGTTTTCCACGCCCTTCTTTTTGTTGTGCCAACGAAGGTGACAATTTTACTAGCTACCTCCCCCACGGTACAGTTTTGCTGTAGAATTTCTATTGCGCATGGTTCAATAAAACAGCTGTACTCAACACAGTTCTCACCTCTATGGAAACCTACTCGAGCTTTGCGAAATACTACAAGACATCATGTTGGAGCGATCGGTAATTTTCAAGACAAATTTGGGGATTCTAGAACGTTTCGATTGTAACATCTAATTCTTCCATGGCTTCTAAAGAGCTGGTGTTCGAGAAAAACTCGAGTAGCGACAAAATCAAGGTTTGTTTAGATGGATCTATATCCGTTCTTTATTTTCTGTGCTCCGAACTTTATTAGATATTCAAAGATTCTTGTGTCTGGGGTAGGGATTAAAACTTTTATGAAATATTTTTGTGAACTTTCAAGCTTTATCTTGGACACACTTGAGCGCGTTGTCGCCGTATCGATCGTATTTAAGCGCCAAAATTCGGCTTCCTTGAATCAGCAAAAAGTTGGTTTGGTTACCACAGCAATAGCAAAATGTCGAAGTTTGTTTTGAATTTTTTATCGCAAATCTTTGATGGAGAGTGATATTTCAGCATGAGTATTAGTTTTATGTTATCAAAAGAGGCTGGTCCGACCGAATACGAGCGAAAGGTCATTGCAAATGATCTGTAACGATGACAACTGTTGTTCGTGCGACTTGAAAACTGTCAGCTCGTGTGGCTTCTGCAGGCTTTCGATAAGTGAAAAGATTGCTCATGCATCGAGCAGAAAGCGCTTTAAATGATCATAGAAGTTTCTACCACGAACAAAACTCTGGTTCAAACCAGTTTAATTGTTTTTGTTGAGAAAATACAGAAAAAATTCAGCGAGGCGATCGCGCGCAGTCTTCGTAAACTGGCTTGCTGTTAATTTCTCACTTTCCTATTGTCTTTCCTTCTTGTCACTTTATTACCATGGCAAACATTTGCAAGCAAAAAGGATTATCCACCCGCCCGTAAAATCCCTTCATTCGATTTATGATTCTAAAGAATATTTTTTTTCGTGAATGTTATTCATTAAGAGGTGACCTTCGAACAACAGAAGCTGTTCAGTTGAAATTAAAGTAGAGAATAGGTGATTCTCTTACATGCTGCCATCGATTATTCGGCGATTTTTTTTCTCTCTAAATGTTTACTCAAAACATTTTGTCAGTTAACACGCGCATTCAATTTGAATATTTTCATCGACTTTTAGTGGATCGTGTTTAAAAATTTTTCTAAGAGGATCTCGTACATAAGGATCTTAATGAGCTATCGCTCCTTCGGAAGTTTTAATTATCTTTTGCTTAATTCTTAATTGGATTTTTTTCCTTCATTGAATTTTTTTTTCTTGCATGTCTGCTTATACGATGAATTGTTTTTTCTTCCGCTTTTTTGTAAAAAAATTCAGGTAAAGTTATCGACATGCATCACAGCATGTTGCCAATACAAGTTAAAATCATAGCTAAACATATCGTGGCATGTAAGTTCTCGGAGATATGATGAACTCCTACACAGATCATGCAATGTTGCGATTATGACGCACGGAGTGGGAATTAAAGTTACGTTTGGAGAACGAGAGACCTAAACATCAAACTTGTAAACAACAAGGATGATTTGTACTAATTGATTGATTGACCGATCGGTACAACTTCTGATATTGGTTATGTGATATTGTTTTGAGGGGTAACAGACGATTGAAGTTTAAAGGCACCCATCAATAACGTGGTAATGATAACTAAGATATCAAGTATGTAAAGTCATGCTGATATGAAATTATTTCCTTGTGAAGCCTCAAAAAAATATTTTTCAGACACCAGATTATAGAACCTTAAGTCAGTACTACTTAAACTGTATCTGAAGTAACCAAATTAAGAGCATAAACATTTTTGATCCTTGTCAAATATCAGTTACTTTTTGTTATGGTTTCAAAACTATTGATTACGTCAATACCACTTATAAAATTGCCTTCAATGAGATTTTTAATTAACCCTTTTCACTGTAACAGCAATATGCAAATTCTGAATAATGATCGCTAGACATTTCCTAATGTGTTGACATGGAAAACTTGTTTTTAACAATCAAGAGCTTCTTTAGTTGGTGGTTTCCTTTAATGTGTGATTCAGGGGAAATACTCGAAGACAAAACGAGATGGTTGTCACTCTCAAGGGTCAGACGGTTAAATGTTCCATGTTATTTGAATCAAACCAAGCGGCAATTAAATCCAACCCATTTTCACTTTAGTTTATCATCAATCAAATAAATGTCAAAATTAGGTGTAGTTACTTTTTAAGTGTGAAATTTTTTCTCACATTGCCACCTCATAAAAGACAATATCCTGAGTATGCTTCACCTGGTAACAAATGAACTGGAGTGTTCCTTCAGCTTGGTTGGCAACTAAGCAAAAAGCCAAAAAAAACCCTTCTGAGATTTTTACAGTAATATAAAAAATCAATTTTTGTCACAGTTATTGTTAAATTACGCAAAGTCCTATTATTGATCATGCTGGACATCTTAAATATGGTAATTTTCCATTTTTTATCAAAGTCCAAAATTTAGTTCTCTTACTGTTGAGATTACTGTCTTGTTTGTTACCTTGGCTTATGAGATGAACAGGGCACCATCAAGAATGAAATCTATCTTTTGGTTAGAGCAGGACTTAAACCTGAGACCTGCCATTTATGAGTCCATTGCTCGCAATCTTCTGTTGCTAATGACTATTCCACTGGCTGCTGGCTTTTCTCTAGTCTACTTTATGATGTCACTTTTCATTTATAAATTTTTTTTCTAAAACAACTTTACTGACATTAATGTTACATTTGCCTTTTACCACAGGAAAGTCTTCAAGAAAATCAAGATGCTACAGAGTTGATTTTCAAAAACTGCCAAGCACTTTCTTTAGACAATGTTGAATCTTTCTTGGAAGATATAAATTCTGATTTAGATGCACTCACTATTCACAACTGTCAGTTATTTGATGATGAATGTGCAGCCAAGATCTCAGAACATTGCACAAAGCTCTCAAGAATTTCCTTTACTGGATGCTGTAAGGTGCTCACATCTGTTGGCATTTCTTCATTTATCAAAAACTGTCCAAACCTGAAATGTGTGACTATTATGTCCACAGAGAGTGATGATGATAATGACAGTAATAATAATGATGATGAGAGGAGCTGGACTCTTGGTGATGACCTTTTTGCATCATTTCTTCAAAGAACAGATTTGATTCTGGAACAATTTGCCCTTAGTGGGTTTGAAAATGTTACAACAAATGCTCTGAAGCACTTCTTGGAGCATGTTGGGTCAAATATAAAAGTTTTAGATCTGAGTGAACTTCAAGCAATTACAGATGAAGTTATCGAGAAAGTAGTTGACACCTGCCCAAGTTTAGAGGATGTGTGTTTGAGCCATTGCAAGTTGACTGATCAAGGAATCAATAGATTTTGTGCCAAATGCAGGGCACTTCAATCAGTGAACTTTAGTGGCTGTCAAGACATCACAGATGATTCAGTTATTGCTCTTTCTACAAACTGTTCCTCACTGAGAAAAGTACAGTTAAGTTGGTGTGTGAAATTAACTGAAAAATCATTAGATGCATTGGTAACAAATTGCCAAGACTTGACATTTGTCGACATGTCACAGTGCACAATTAGACATTTACCATTTGAAATTTTAGAGCATTTTTCACTTCAGGAAATCAAAGTTGAAGGATGCAAAGGTCTCAGATGTCCACCTTTAGATATTGCAAACAAAGGACTTGAATCTTGTCGGCAATTTCTGAAGAAGTGTAATTTACAATCCTTGTGTCGAATGACATTCCTTGGAAATCAAGGAAGTGGTAAAACAAGTTTAATGTTGAGTCTTCCCACAATGTCACAGTCAGTTGCTGATACTTCAACAGAAGGGGTTCATGTTGGAACTTGGAGGCCATTTAAGAGTGGCAAAGGTTGGAGATATTTTCCTGTTATAATTTGATTAAGCATACTAATTTTATTGAAAAGGCCACCATTTTCTATTATTAATAACCCTTTAACTCCCAAGATATGAGTATAAATTCTCCCTTCTAACTGCTACACATTTCCTTGTAAGTTAGCCATGAGAAATTGGTGTTAGATCAAGGTAACAACTTCTAACTGATAAGTTTGAGTATTTTCATTACCTTTTTGCTGGGTAATATCCAGTTTTTACAAAGAGAAGTTAAATTTTAGTCACTTCTGTGATCCAGGTTTGATCCCCTATCTCGTCATTGCACATACACAAACAGTGCCAGGCTCAGAGTAAGATTCCAGAGAGACTTTCTTCTTGCTTGTCCAACTCCAAAATTCTTGAAACATCAGGATCAGGTGTAGTCAGGTTTGATCCCCTATCTCGTCATTGCGCATACACAAACAGTGCCTGGCTCAGAGTAAGATTCCAGAGAGACTTTCTTCTTGCTTGTCCAACTCCAAAATTCTTGAAATCAGTCAGGATCAGTTGAAACGTCAGGATCAGTGTAGATGGATGCTGAAATCTTAACTCTTTACACCCTAACATAATATTCCTATATTCTCCTCACTTGAATCTCTCTTTACAAAAAATATGGTGTTACTGAGAAGTCAATTTGTTTGACATTTGGGAGCTTTGTAAATTGGTGATCATTTCCCATAATCTCATGACCTTTACATTTGATCCAAGGGTGATATTGTAAGGAGAAACTAGATGCCAGTCATTACCTCAGGGGTTAGCCCTTTACACCCAGTATGCATATTCTCCAAACTGTTCTCCATACATTTCCAAAGAGGCTGACAAGGAGAATTTGTTTAACAATCAAGAGCTGCTTTAGTTGGTGATCATCTCCTATATTCTCGTGACTTTCATGTTTGATTCAGGGGTGATATTGTAAGGAGAAATAGATGCTTGTCTTTCTTAGGGGCTAAAGGGTTAAGGGAAACCTAGCCAGTTGTTGGGAGTAACGTTATGATGGACTGGCATTCCATTATGGGGGAGAAGTAAAATTCTCCATTGTTTATCTATGACATATTAGAAAAACAAGATAGAAAAATAGTTGACAAGGTATAACATCAAGAGAAACATCCTCTGAGAAACCTTATGCCAAAACTGAAGGTCACTAATTACAACCTAAGACACAGATCTAGTTACCAGCCAAAATTAGAGCCGGATTTAGTGAGGAACTCCTATTTTAATAGCTTAATTTTTAAATATGACCTAACTTTGTTACTGGTATTTTGTAAATATTTCAAAATAGTTAGCTCTGTTATTAGTATGTACTGTACAATGTAACTTAGTTCTAAATTGAAATTTGTGTAACATAAGATGTGTAGTTTATCCTTATGAATTAACCCTTTCACCTTTAAGAGTGATTAGCATCTAAATTCTCATTACAATATCACCTATTAATCAAACATTCACGTAATGAGAATCAAGGAAAATGTCACCAATTAGAGAAGCTCTGGATCATGAAACAAATTCTCCTCATCAGCACCTTAGAGAATGTATAGGGAACAGTCTGGAGAATATGTATTCTGATGTTAGGGTGAAAATGGTTAATAAAGACAAGTATATTATTAATATAGTTTCATGTAGCAGACACTGGGATGAGTTCAGCTGGATGGGCTACTGGGCTCAAGTAAAGATGCAAAGTATCTTTGTACCTTAAACATTATTTAAGAATTTTTAACATTACAATTATTGTTAGATATGATGATGTCAAAAGGTAGTATAAATTATATTTGTCTAATCTTCAGAGTCCATCGATCTTGGGACAGATATTCAGAAAAAGATGTTGTCACTCACTGTTGATATGTGGGACTGTGGAGGACGAACAGTAAGTTGACATTATAACACTATGAACAGTACAGTAAAGTTAAAAGTGTGAAACAGTTGCTATATTCAAAGGGGGCTTTATTATAAACCATCATGGTTGTATTGAAGAGAATGTCTGAAGTGGTGTAGGGTAGAAAAAAGGCCCCCATTTATTTCTGACATATTGCCAGATTCTATCCTCAGTTAGAGTTGTACCACAGAGACAAAATTGCTTAGTTTTTGAAGTAGACAGTCAATGAAAGATTTCTATTACTTCCTAAATGATACAAAATTAACATTTTAACCCTTTAACTCCCAGACTTAATTTGTAATTCTCCTTACTGTCAGCTGTACAATTCTTATAATGTTAGTTCAGAGAATTTAATATTGGATCAACTAATTATCCGCAAATTGATAGTTTTCTTTATTCTTATCACTTGGCTGGTTAATTTTGTATTGATATTGTAAGGAGAAATTCTCTCTTAGTCACTCATGGTAGTTAAAAGGTTAAACATTTTTTTTAATCTTTTGTGTGTTCCTTTTTTTCTGCAGTGTCTTCAAGGTGTCCATCCACTCTTTCTTTGTGAGCAGGCATTGTATGCCATTGTGTTTGATATTCATGATCCATTTAAACTGGAATCTGTTGTATCATGGATGTTACTCATGCGATCAAAGGTTAGGACTTTGATAACTGTCTGTACTACTTCTTGTGTGACAAATTTTTAAAATAACATCATCATACGCAAAATTCAATTTATATGAACTCTCTTTTAGGCACCCACTTCACCATTTATTGTGGTTGGAACACATGCTGACGATGCTGATGATCGGCAAGAGCTTAGCGAGCAAGTAATCCAGGCTGTCAAGAAGGCAGACTCCAATGCCGACAAGAATACCAAGCTGAAATAGACACGTTAAGGTAAATGGTGGTTGTGTTAAAAATTTGTTTTCTATGCAGATTATTTGGAAACAATAGCAAACATATAATGTGCTCAAAACTATCAAAATTTCCTGTTCTTGGCTAATAGGAATTAAAAAGTTAACAAAAACTGAATATTGCTAACCACAGGTAACAAGATGGGAAGCTTATTGCAGACAAAATGTAAGCATCAGTGAGAGCATTTTCCATAATGTCAGCATGGATAAGACCTATTTTTCTCATAAAATAACTGCAAAGCACAAATAAAGCCATTTGAAAGATGTAATATTACATTTAATTATTAACTCAAGTAGCAATCTAAATTATTTTCATTCTTATGTCAGGGAACTAGGACAGGAGAAATGTGTGGAGTCAAGAGTAAACAGACTGCAAAACTTGGTTGAAAACTGGTCCAAACTACCAGAACATGTGTACTTTGTTAGTACATTGAAGGGAAAAGTAAGGAAATGTTGTTTTCCTGTAGAAGAAAAGTTTACTTTGTGTACATTGTTTTGCCAGCATATAAGTAAATCAGGCTGCATATGATCAGAAATTTTGAGTAGGCTAATTTTTTGTGTGATAAAAAATTTGCTCAAATCAACCAATTGGTTACAGATTGTACTTTTTTTTCTGCTCTATGTTGAACTAAATCTCAATTTTTTTTATCTAATCCAGTGAGTTTGCTATTTCTCCTTCTTAGGGCATGCTAGAACTTCAGCATGCAATTAGTGAAACACTGCTGGATGGCCAGCTGTTTCCACACCTGGCAGAAGAGATCAGCAACAGTATTGTATACCTCTACAGTTCAATTCTTCAGTTGCGTGAAAACAATTCAGTGCTGCTGTCTTGGGATCACTACCTTCAGGTAGCATCAGATGCAGGGGTCACAGATGCTGACATTGAACAAACCACAGCTGTGTTAGAGTATAAGGTAGTAATGAAATAAAAAAATGTATTACTTTAAATTGAAATGCTTTGGCTAAATGCTGAATTCAATTCATTTTCAAGTCAAATATGGTGACTTAGCAGTAAACTTTATATTTTGCTGAAGCCTTTTGTTGAAGGCAGTATGGTTTAAAGCTCCCTCTTTTCCCGTTGTCACTAATAAAATGGTTGGCGTTATGGCAGTATGTGGTTAAAGGCTCCCTCTTTCCCTGTTGTCACCAATAACATGGTTGGCGTTTATGGCAGTATGTGGTTAAAAGCTCCCTCTTTCCCTGTTGTAACCATAAAAATGGTTGGCGTTATGGCAGTATGTAGTTAAAAGCTCCCTCTTTCCCTGTTGTCACTAATAACATGGTTGGCGTTATGGCAGTATGTGGTTAAAAGCTCCCTCTTTCCCTGTTGTCACCAATACCATGGTTGGCGTTATGGCAGTATGTGGTTAAAAGCTCCCTCTTTCTCTGTTGTCACTAATAACATGGTTGGCGTTATGCCAGTATAACCTAATGACATGCATCCTCCTCTCCCCTCCCCTCCCTCCCCTCCCCTCCCCCACTTTTCTCGCACACTCAAACCAGGAGTCAGTCTTCTGAGACACAGTTAATCAATCTGTGGAAATTAAATGAAAGCAGGGAGGGCCACAAGGAAGTGCAACAAAAAGGAAATTAAATGCTTGCTAAGCACAAATCAAAAATTAGTTGAGACGCTTTGGAAGCATTTATCACATACCAAACTAAGCAGTCAGGGACCAAAATGACGGTGGCGCTCGCGTGAGCAGATTGTTCCCACCCTTTTCACTCACAAATTTCCATCACAAATTTCCGATGACAAATTTGTCATCGGTCTAACTTTGTTTGTTTTCAGTGAGTTATTAATAATTACTGCACTTTATTTTTTTAAAATGTATTTGACAGGGTTGCATTCTAGTTCTCAACATCCCATCGTCTCAGCACACCCAGGGTCCTTCCAAGATTGTCTGTGTGAACCCCAGTGCTCTTTTGAACTGCATGGCAGGGGTCCTCTGTGAAACAGACCCACGTGAGTACGTACCTCAGTTTGTCAAGGCTGGAAAAGTTGAGAAGTTCTGGCCAACCGGCGCCCGGCCTAATGAATGGACACTGAGAGCAGCCATTGATGATATTGTAACTAAAGGACTCGTGCGGGAGTCTGTGGTACCCTTATGTTTCCAGGTGAGATGAGAGAGAAGAAGGGCGCAACAGAGGAAGGGGTTTTGAGGGAAAGAACCTGTGCAAGCTCAGCTGTAGGGTGCTTTTTGACTTACTTGGGTCGGATCAGGCGTAATTTGGGCGAGCAAGCGCTCAGTATTTTCTTGCTGAAAATCATAGCTGCCATCATGATTTTTATAGTAGCAAAAGGCTGGGGAGAGAACGAAAATTGTATCCATGGTCACAAGGAATGATAGAGGAGGGACTGGGGCCTTTTCCCACCCCTACCCCCGCCATTCATTCTATCTCTAAATCAAATGTGCGGGGGCCAACAAAAGATCGCGAACTTTTAACGTTAACTCGCCTTGCACTGCAGGCTTCTTCAGGTCTTAAGTCCAACTAAACGTGACTTTTTTTTAATTCCTTTAACGAGTCGTATCATCTTTTATTCGCGGTTTAAATGTCAGATACCATCATTACTGGACGAGGAAGAGCTGCAGAATATTATCTCCTTATTAAGAAGCCTTGGTTTCCTCGTGGAAGGTGCTCCTAAAGGAAATTATGATGTGGAACTTGTCATGTCACAGTACAAATCGTGTTCAGTTTTCAAGAGATATTACGTTCCACTTATGACCAAGCTTCCAGAAGAATTAAAGGTGTGTAGATGAAATTCTCTTTGCCTTTTACCTTTAACACCCAAACATCAATATGCATATTTTCCGTAATGTTTTCCATGAGTTTCCTGAGGCGCTGTCAGGAGAATTTGTGTTTAACAATCAAAAGTTTCTTTAGTGGGTGATCATTTCCTTAAATCTTGTGACGTTAATATTTGATTCATGGGTGATACTGTAAGGCGAAGTTAGGTGTTCTCACTCTTAACCCTTCATCTCCCAAGATCTCATCAGTAATTCTCCTTACTGTCTGCCATATAAATCTTGTGATGTTAGTTTGGAGCATTTGGTATTGGATCAACTAATAATCCCCTAATTGATATTTTTCTTTGTTCTCATCACTTGTTTGCTTGATATTGTATGGATATTGCAAGGAGAAATTCTGCCTTGATCACTCATAGGAGTTAAAGAGTCAAGGGTCGAAGGGTTAGAAAGAGGTGAAGAATAGAAAGAATGAATAAACAAGCCTATACCGTGATGTTATTTTGGCACCTAAAAGTAAATTAAATGTTTTATTTCCTCAACATTTAGGATACCACTGTCTGGCCCAGTTCCCCCCCTGACGGCACTATCCAAGTTGGCTGGCGTTACAAATTTCGCGATCTCGTGACAGTTGATTGTACCAAGATGCTAATAGGCGCATGCGCAAACTTGAAGCCCTCTTGTGAAGTCTGTGCCTATTGGAATTCTGGGGTAATTTTAAAAGTTGGTCCCGTGACCGTGCGAATGTCACGGAACAACTCAACTCTGGACGTGATTGGCCGATGTAAAGTGACCAATGGGAGCAAGCAGGCGCTTAACATGATGTGGTTTGTTTTGGCAAAGTTTTTCTACGGCATAGAAACCTTGTTGATGAACTTCAAGGGAGTTTGCCCAATGGTAAGGGAAATGAAACGACAATCTAACGAGTCTCAAAGATTGTAGTTTTCCTGAACTGAAACGGGTAACCAACGGCTTCCCGAGCGGTAATAAATGCCAATCGACGAGATATTTAAAGAACTGAAGAAATTTATTGTAGGTCACCAAAGAATTTTAGATGTGTTTTGTTGCCAGCTGTAGAATTTCTCATGAAACTCAGAGATGATAATTTTGTCCCATTCTCATTACTAGACAGAAAACATTTTTTTCAATTTGCTATTAATATTTTTTTAGGTATTTTTTTTATTTTTTTAGGGATTCCTTGTGAAAAATTGGAGATTTGGAGATTTCGTTTGGATTTTAGAGCATTTACTAGCCTCAGGCCTGCGCGGAAAAGTGGCGCCAAGCGCGAAAAAACCTAGGCGCGCGAAAAAGCCAGATGCGCGACCAGGCGTGCGGAATGGTACCACGAACGACATGCACGGGAAAACTTATGTTTATTAAGAAGTAAAGACAAAGCCAAACTAGATACAGCTTACTTATCGTTTTGTTTTGACATTAACAGGTACTTGTGCCCATTATTGGCTGTAACAGACCAAAGCACAAACCACTGTATGAGCTTGTGAGTGATTACAATTCACAGCTGAGTCATCATACCAACTACCGCTGGTTCATTCCTCCTGCAGGTCATTCCATGACTCTTCATGCTTGTTCGTTTAAAAGGACTGAGTTGTTAGGCTTTGAGTAAGATTCAGCGTTTTTGTTTTTTTTGTTTTTTTTCTTCAAAGCTTACCCTTTGAACACAGATTCAATTGCATAAATGAAGATGATAAGGCACTATTGAAAATTACGAGAAAAGGAATAAATTTTGTGTACTGCCGAGTTGAAAGAAAGTTATGCTTGTATCGGTATTGCGCAATTTGATCGATGATTGACATAAAAACACAAAGTCATAAATCCAGCCAATCAGAACCAAGATCAACCTTACAGGGAACCAATGAGAGCTCAACGTACAAAACAACCAAATAACCTGTAGCGCGGGAAAACGCGAACGACCATGTTGTGATGGCATCTGACCGGTTAAAACTATGGTGCGTGTTTTTTAAGACCAGTCACCGTACGAAGCGGAGAACAACCAAAATGTCACTCCTGCGTCATCTTGGACACCGGTTGAAAATGCTATACTTTTTCTGGTTTTCTTCAGCTCTGGATGCGGAGGAACACGCAGAAATCCCGTCAGATACTGTTAGTTGGCTGGCAAACATTGCATGTAAGTGTCTCTCTGCTTCTATGCTTGCAGTTTTATCACGAAAATCCTTACAAATGACGATATGATATATAATATAATATAATATATAATGACGGCAAAAACTTGTTTTTCAGCGTTTACCAAGCGCATTGTAAGTGATCAGTTTGGAAGCAATTTTCTATTCAGAATATTTCACGATGAACTTCGTTTGATGAGCTTCATGTAATGAACGAGCTCCATTTGTCTCCAATTTCAGGTAAATCCTTGTTGTACATCAGTTATCATGCGGACCAACAACATGAAGTCAAAACTTCTAAAGCAGTCTTTAGACTTAGCAGGATTCGATTGCGTGGGGGACTTGATATTAGCGGGAAAGACAGGCCAGGAACTGAATGAGAAGCGACGGAACCTGATCGCTGGCTCATCATTATTCCTTGCATTTATCACTCCTCAGTAAGTATCCTTGGCAGCCGAGAGAAGATAGCCAATGCCATGCGCATTAGTGAAACCCTAAAATAGGGTGGAGGTCCTCTCGCCAGGCTCAGGCTTCGCGCCTGCAAGACGCAAATTTACACGAGCACCGCGCCAATACTCAAGGAGAAGAGGGAGAGTGTAAGATAATTTTAGGTGGGGTCTGCCCTCCAGGACAAACACTTTTCTGACTTGTTTGCGACAACATCCGTTCTGATAGCTAGCTAGTTCTAGACAAAAGATTTGAAGACTATATATTATTTTTTTAACTCGAGTGAAGATTGGACGAAAATGTTAGGATACCGCAAATTTGGCAAAGGCTTCTCTTTGAAAACACTGAAACTTGTTTAAACTGCTTTAGAGAATTTTTAATGAATGGTGGGATCCGTAATCGGTTACCAAGGTTACGCTGTGTGTGCTGTAACTTGTTCTGTGGCCCCTGTAGTTGCAATGGATAA